>NW_027069509.1:1520973-1536517 GCF_002906115.3 Quercus suber
GCAGCGGAAAATAAATAACACAAGATATGATCACCCAGGAAACCACACGGTAAAAACCTGGGGAGGATTTGACCCACCGATCCTCAAGGCTAACCTGAATTCACTATGAAAGAATTGAAGTTCGTACAAAAGGACTACAAGCTCCCCGCTCGACTTCCTAATGCTACCCACCAGTAGAACTTCCTGACACGACCACGCGCAGGCTCCGAATCCACGGCATACTTCTTTCTTGAATTCTTCAATCAGCTACAAGCTCCCCGCTTGTTTTTCTTTTTAATCTTCAATGGCAGCAACCTTGTTGATCATCAAGATGTAGAAAATATCTCTACCTTGAAAACCCTAAGTTTATGTGAAGGAAAGCTCCTCAAGGATCTCACAAGAGATTCACATAAACCGCAAATATGAGCAACAAAGACTTAGAGAGGTTTGGGTACAAAACCCTAAAAATAAAAGGAGGCACAAGAGGCACTCTAATCTCTCTCTTCCAAGTCCCAAAAATGTTCTAGGGTTTTCCTTATATATAGAAGTGTTTTACTTGAACCCAAGACGTTTAAATAGAGTTTGGGCTGAACTGGAACTCTGCAGAAAAATAAATCTGTACGTGGTTCGATCGATCGAGTCTAATTTTCGATCGATCGAGCCTTACAGATTTAGTCCAATAAATCTGCACTCACTCGATTCCAGTTTTACAAATAAACATACTTTGAGCAAGCCTAAACAAGACTAAACAACCTGTTTTGATCATGGTTTGCCAACAATACAAATTAGAGTTCTAAATACATAAATTCCTAAATCTTTAGAACCTAACAGAAGCTTCGTTTTGGAAGAAGAGAGGAGGAAGTAGAGAAGATTCCCATGGACTTTGCTCCCTACAACAATAACAATGTGGTGGCAATGATGTGGAGAATGAATAACCTTCCAGGGATGAACTTAAGGAAGACTATGAAGAAGGCAACTGCTCAAGTCCCGATCATTCCTATTGCCATACCACCTTTTAGGCTAGGTTATAAGCCTACCGATGGTGACTTGTTAGAGATGGAGATGAGAAGAATGGTCCGTGCCAAGGCCAGAGCTGAGGGACTTTCTTGTCCCCCGAAACCCCAAAAGCCCTATACTCCTAAATTAAACGAGAAGTTTATCAAAGC
The DNA here is from genome assembly GCF_002906115.3 of Quercus suber. Taxonomy (NCBI): domain Eukaryota; kingdom Viridiplantae; phylum Streptophyta; class Magnoliopsida; order Fagales; family Fagaceae; genus Quercus; species Quercus suber. The sequence continues at coordinate 1,522,119 of NW_027069509.1, forward strand.
TGGAGATAGTTAACGCTATTGGGGATTCCTTGAACCGAGATTCGATCCTAAGTCAAGAGCAATGGTGTCCAGATTTAAGCTATTATTTGATTGCAACAACAAGCTTCCAGAGCTGAAGAAGGAAGACACAAATTGGGTCCCTGCTGATTGGGCTAATAACATGGACCCTAATGCAATGTCTATGCTTCTAGGAGTTGCCATTTGCAATATAGAAGAAGAGGAGTACTGGGGGGCTTGCCAACATGCATTGAAGAGCCCATATGGAGCAAGAACAAGTGATAAAGATGAGGAAAGGGGCGAACCCCTAGTGATGATGATGAAGGTAGCAATAGCAAGAGTGATGGTAGTAGTGATAGTAGCAGCAGTGACGATGGAGATGGTGAGGATGATAGCCACAGTGATAGTGAAAGCAATAATAGTGAAGATTATAATAGCCAATATAGTGGCAATGATTGGGTGACCCCCCCCCCCCCCCCACCCCCCCCCCCCCAGTGATAGAGAGAATGAAGATGAAGGACCTTTCTATGAAGACCACTCTAATGATGACATAGACTACTATGATGGAATATAGAGGTTGATGTTGAAGTTGAACCTATAGACACAGAGAGTGGCACTGAAAGTGAAGAATATGAGCTAGAGAATGTGTTGGAAGCTGTAGGAGATGAGGTTAAAGAGGTTAATGATATAGACTATGATGATTACCCTTATGGGCAACCCTCAGTTTGGAGCTGCATTACTGATGGTAGCTCAAGGTCAGGCCTATGATATGACAAGCATAATAGAGAAATTATTGAGTTAGGGTCATTCCACAATTCAGAAGTTAGCTCACTGACCCCATACGTTGAGGAAGAAGATGACATAGATGCTAGATTTGCCACCTTAGAAAGAAAGCTGATCATCCACACTAGAGAGTCTAGAAGGTGAAGATAAGAGAATGGAAAGGAATGAATCAGAATACCTCCCCCAATACATCCACCCGAGCAACAAAGGAATGCAAGATCTATTTGATGAGTGGATGGACAGCATAGAGCACCTGGATGCTTATGTGACTGACAAGCCCACGGATATGGAGATTGATGGTGAAGGCATAAATTATGTGGACGAAAATCCTACGGTACTGATGCTGAGGGAAGAAGGAACTCATTAGGGGCCACCTACCATCATTGAAGCCACAACTGAGTTGAAGAATTGGGCATAGGAGCGAGCCGCCCACCCTATGAAAGACTCTATGAAGAAGATCAAGACCGTCGAGCCAATCACTCTTGTCAAGAAGATCAAGACCGTTGAGCCAATCACTCCATCCAAAAACATTGTTTCTATCCCTATTAAGTCTATTTCTACTAGTATTATTGTTCCTGTTGAGTCTATTTGTGATCGTATTCCTATAGAGTCTATTTCTGTTAAGTCTGTTGAGAACTTTTTTCCTTTTAATGTGATTTCTAATTCTACTTATTTGTTGGCTTTGAATGTTTTTATTTTGGAAATTGGTAAAGAAACTCTTAATAATAAGGAATTAAAACTAGGGCATGTAGAACCTATAAAAGAAGAAACCCAACCTGTTAACCTGGGAACTGATGATGAACCTAAAATGATACAAATAGGCAACACCCTAACCACCTCTGAGAAAAATTCATTAGTGGCACTACTAACAGAATTCAAAAAGGTATTTGCATGGTCATATGAAGACAAAGACATGCCTAGGATTGATACAGATATAATGCAACATTGAATTCCAATAGATCTAACCATGAAGTCGGTCAAGCAAAAGTTGAGAAGGATGAAGCTAGAGTGGACTTTCAAGATTAAGGAAGAAGTTAAGAAACAGTACAATGTGGGATTTTTTAGGGTGGTCAACTACCTGGAATGGTTAGCTAACGCAGTTCTAATGCCAAAGAAGGATAGGAAAGTGAGAATGTGTGTATACTTCCGAGATCTGAATAAGGCTAGCCCAAAGGATGATTTTCCCTTGCCTCATATTGATATCTTGGTTGATAATACAGCAGGACATGCCTTGCTATCATTCATGGATGGTTTTTCAAGATACAATCAGATAAAGATGGCTCTGAAAGATATGGAGAAAACCTCCTTCATTACTCCATGGGGTACATATTGCTACAAGGTCATGCCATTTGGCCCTAAAAATGCTAGTGCTACTTACCAACGTGTATTGACTACTCTATTGCATGATTTGATCCCCAAAGAAGTAGAAGCTTATGTTGATGATATGATAATGAAGTCTAAAGATCGTGAAGGGCACATACCAGCTTTACAGAAGTTCTTTGAAAGAATCCAATTCTATAAGTTGCGGTTGAATCCAAAGAAGTGCACTTTTGGCGTTACATCCGGAAAGCTATTAGGGTTTATGGTAAGACAGTGGGGAATTGAGGTCGATCCTAACAAAATCAAGGTAGTTGTAGAGATGAAGCCTCCTAACAAAATTTCCACACTTACAAAAAATAAATTTGTTCAATCAAGCCTCCACATCAAATTTTAATGATTTCAATACCCACAAAATTCAAATCAAAATTCATTCATCAATACCACAAGTTATATACATTGCCAAATTTTAGGAGTCATCAACATTGACCAAATTTCACCATGCCAAACAACTCAACAATTCAAAAATTCCCCAAGGCCAAGATTACAACATGATCATAAGAATTTCCAACCAAATCATACAATGTCCATAATTTCAACAAGAGCAAACAAAAACAAAATGACAATGTCTCAACATCAAGTTCTCAACAAAAAATGAAACCAACAAATTTGCCAACAAAGAAACCAAAAGAATGAGCCCACCTTGAAGTCTTTTTGGAGTGTGGAGCATGGGTCTTGGGGTCTTGGAGGAGCCGTTCTTTCTCATTCCATTCAAGTGATGGGTGATAATTTTTTCCCATTAAAAGTAAGAAAAGAAGGCCCATTGAAAGATGCCATTGTCAATGCAAAAAAATGAAGGTTTGGAGATGGGTTTCAAAAAATGGGTTTGTAGCAAAGATGGTCAAGAATACAAAGATCTGAAAAAAAAAAAATATATATATATATATATTAATGAAGATGAATGAAAGCAAGTTTAGAAGTTTAGGAAAGTGGTTTTCTAGAGAAGAAATTGTGTGAGGAAGAAAATGCAAGTGGAGGAAGTGTGTGAATAATGGCAATGGAGGAAGAGAGAAGGGTGAGGAGGGAGGAGAAAAATAAAAAGATGAAGACAAAGGAAATAGGGGCAAAAAAATTCACCCCCCCCCCCCCTTTATTTCACCTGAGTTACTGAGTCAACTCCTAAAAAAAATTTAGAGAAAATTTTTGTTTTGTTCTTTTAAAAGAGAGAAAAATAAAAAGGGTGAATGAAAAAATGAATAAAAAAGCTTTTCAAATATTTTCAAAGATAGATGACATCAATTTCAAGAAAAATTCAATTTTGAAAGAAGAAAAATAAGTTTTCAAAGATGATCAAGAACAAAGGGTATCCTTTTTCAAAAAGAAAGTTTCAAATTCTAAATTCCAAATTTCAAATTTAAAAAAAAAAAAAAAAAAAAAAACTTTTTCAAAGGACTACAAAAATCAATCAAGGTTTTCTTTCTAAAAGGGGAAATTCAAATAAAATAAAATAAAGAGAGAGAGAGGAAGATCACACATCTCAAAACAATGGAATAACAAAACACTCATCATTTAAAGTCCAATTCCAAATTTTGATCTTTTGCAGGCGAAACTTCAGGTTCTGAGGTAGAGAAGCCCCTTGGTTACCTTTCATTCAGATTGAGATAGCGTCCTCGGTCGCCGCAGTTCAAGATTGAGATAGAAAAGCCTCTCAATCGCCCCAGGTTCCAAGGTAGAGAGGCCATTGGTTACCTTCTATTCAAATCGAGGTAGAGAAGCCCCTTGGTTGATGCAATTCAAGATTGAGATAGAGAAGCCTATCAAGCATCCCAAGTTCCAAGGTAGAGAAGCCCCTTGGTTACCTTCCATTCAAATTAAGGTAGAGAAGCCCCTTGGTCGTTGCCATTCAAGATTAAGATAGAGTAGCCTCCCAATCGCCCTAAGTTTCGAGGTAGAGAAGCTCTTTGGTTACCTTCCATTCAGATCAAGGTAGAGAAGCCCCTTGGTCACCACAATTCCAGATTGAGATAGAGAAGCCTCTCAATCATCTCAAGTTCCAAGATAGAGAAGCCTATTGAATACCTCCCATTCAGATTGAGGTAGAGAAGCCCCTTGGTCTTGCCCACATACGGATTGAGATAGAGAAGCCTCTCAATCCCCTCTAGATTCAAACTGAGATAGAGAAGCCTCTTAATCCCCTCTAGATTTAGACTAAGATAGAGAAAACTTTTAGTCATCTCAAATTTCAAGATTTAATTCGTGTTTATCAATTATCAAGTAGGTCAAGTATTCACAATTTTCATTTTTCAAAACAACGAAACACTAGTTCTATGTTCCAAGGTTTTAGGTTCTAAGGTTAGGTCATCTTTGAAAAGTCAACCTCAACTAAATCATGGTCGCTAAAATTAGTCTTTGTTTTACATTGACATTCGCTTTACAAGCTTTGTCAATGAGGGGCATTCTGTAAACACTCAATTTTGTAGCCATAATTTAATCTTGGGAGATGACTAGAGTGACCATTCATATACCCAAAATTTAGAATTGCATTATATGCATTAATTCATTCATTGCATATCATAAAAATGATCTTGAGATTTTAATGGTCACGACGGCATGTCTAATTCCCAATGTGAGAGACCGCAAAATCAGGCGCTCTCAAAAAAGAGATTTTGGTGCTTTTAAGGGCACCTCTCTTTTTGGATAAGTGGTGTGGAGTCGTCACTTATTTTTTATACAAAAAAATAAGAAAAAATAAATACAAATTATATGATCAAAATACTTCATTGTCATTGATCGAATAAAGATAAATACAATCTTGGTAAATTAAATCTTACAAGGTTTTGAGTCCTAGTTACAATCTAGGCAAAAGAATACAAAAGTTTTGGTCATAGTTACAATCGACCAAAATTAAAAAGACAAAACACTAATCTACCTATCCAAAATCCCAAGCATAAGGGCTAGGTTACAGAATGAGAAGGTGTTAAGCACCGATTCCGTCCAAATAGAGTTTGGTCTTCTAGACTCTAATGACCAATATACCCTTTTTTGCATGATATGAATGATATATTGAACATACATGACCGACACTTGACCAAAAAATTCAAATAAATTTGCCTTATGGATGTGTCTTCTTTTTTAAGAAAATTCAAATTTGTTTTGTGAAGTTAAAAAAAAAAAAAAATTGAATTTGTAAAGAAAATCAGATCTATTTGTGAATAAATAAGAAAAGAATAATATTTTGTCAAAAAAAGATCAGATCTGTTTTTTTGTGAAAAATTAAGAAAAAAAGGGTGATTTTATCAAGAAAATCATATTTGTTTTTATGAATAAAAGGAATAAGACTTTGTAAAAAAGTATCAGATCTGTTTTTGTGTAAAGTTGCAAAAAGGGTGATTTTATCAAGAAAATCAAATCTATTTTTTCCATTTTAAAAAATAAAAGAAATACTTTTTGAAAGAAGATTCACAATCATGAAGTGAATTTATCATACATGCATATAAAAAGACTACAACCTAACTTTCAATTTATTCTATTTAAATTTCAAAATATGCAATTTTGTGTCAAAGAAAACTTTTCTAAAAAAATCAGATTTGTAATTAATGAAAATGCAAATTAGTTTTTGAGAATTTAAAAAAAAAAAAAAAAGATCTGCATTTAATGAAAATGCAGATTGTGCTTTAGAAAAAATCAGATTTGTATTTAATGAAAATAAAGATCAGTTTTTAAGAATTTAAAAAAAGATCAAATCTGCATTTAATGAAAATGCAGATTAATTTTTAGAGTTAAAAAAATTAGATCTGTATTTAATGAAAATATAGACCAGTTTTTGAGAATTAAAAAGACCAGATCTACATTTAATGAAAATGCAAATATGTTTTTAGAGTTAAAAAAAAAAAATCAAATCTGAAAAATTCAAATCTATTTTTAGAGTTTAAAAAAATCAGATTTGAAAAATTCAGATATGTTTGCTGTGTTTAAGGAAATCTTTACTAGTTAGCAGATTTTGAGATTCAAAAGAAAAAATCACAACAAACAATCATCTAAGAACATATTTTAAAAAAATTCCAAACAAAACATGGCAATTATATCAAGAAATAGAAATAACAAAATATCTTAAACCTATTCATGCATCATCCACCAAAATTAATAGAGAAGAACAAGAAAAAAGAAATGGAATGCCTTCTGCATAAGCATGCTCTTCTTAGTGAAAGAATATTTTAGGATTCAAAGAAATTTATTCAACTCTTTGAAGCCTAAAATACTTCGCTTACAAAAAGAAAATTCCTAAAGCAAGAGCCTTCATAACATCTTTAACGTAAGGGGGAATTGAAAAGAAGAGAAGAGCTAGAAAGAGAGGGGTTAGAAAGAGTGAAAAAGTGTGCTGAATTTTGAGAGACATCCTCTATTTATAGAGGTTAAAATGCTTCGAAAAATTAGTTGAATGATCAGAATACGAATTGGGACACGTCCAAGAGTCCTTGGACTGCGCCTTAAATTTGTGCCAATCGGCACTCTAAGAGTGTCGAATGGCCCTTTTGGGTGTTGGACCCGAGTTTGAGTTTTGGTCCACTTTGGACTCATTTTTTGAGGTTTTTTGAGACGGGACTTGCACTTAGGCACGTTTTTAATCCGTATTTTAAAAATTAAACCCCTTTTTTGGATATTCAGGTTTCTAAAGCGATGATTATCTTGTAGATATATATTTCAAAAAGTCTTGATTATCCAAAAATTTATTGTTATCTGATTGTCCTCTTTATTCCCATGCAAGCAAGTCCATTTTAAACACTAACTACTAACCAATCACAAAATTATTTAATTAGTTTTAATTGTCCAACCAATCAGAATTAATTTAATTTAATCATGCGTGGTCGGTTCCACTCAAACAAAATGCATGCAGATCGTGCAAACTTGATCATGTGATATCTTTCAATCTGACAATCCGATTTGGAAATCGGACACGTCGTTGCTACTGTTATAACTTTACGATCACTTTTATGATATGCAATGAATGAATTAATGCATGTAGTACAATTATGATTTTTGGTATATGAATGGTCACTCTAGCAATCTTTCTTCATTAAATTATGGGTGCAAAATTGAGTATCTACACCTAAATCGGACCGTTGGATTGAAAGACATCACAAGATCAAGTTTTCACGGTCTGCATGCATTTTGTTTATGTGAAGCCAATCACGCGTGATTAATTCAAATTAATTTTGATTGGTTAAATAATTAAAATTAATTAAATAATTTGGTGATTGGTTGTTGGTTAGTGTCAAAAATAGGCCGGCTTGCATGAGAATAAAGTGGATAATCAGATAACAAAGAAATTGTGGATAATCAAGTCTTTTTGGAATATTTATCTACAAAATAATTATCACTTTGAAGACCTGAATATCAAGAAAAATTGATTAATTTTTAGAATACGGATTAAAAATGCATCTAGGTGCAATTCCTGGCTAAAAAATCCTCAAAAAGGGAGTCCAAATTGGACCAAAACTCAAACGCGGACCTGGCACACAAAAGGTGTTAGGATATGTTCCCTTTAAATCCTATTGTATGAACAAAACTAAATCACACAAGTTTATTTTTAAATGGATCCTCTTCTTTGTTTTTAAAAAAATGTAGATCTATTGTTGTGAATAAAAATTGATTTTTATTTATAAAAAAATTAGATCTATTTTTAAGAAATAGAAAAAAGTAGTTTTAACTTTGCAAAAGATCAGATTTGTGTTGTGCTGATAAAAAAAAAAAAGGTTTTTTGATAGCAGAAAAAGTCAGATCTGTTTTATATGTTCAAAAATATGGATTTTTTTTTTTTTTATGAAGATTGTAGGGACCAGATTTGAGCACTTCTACGGGTTGAGAGAGTGGACCCAAGCCCAGCTTGCCCTTCAATGAATTTATAGAGAGTGAGCTCAAGAACTAGGCCCTAGCAAGAAATGCAACTGCCCTGCATGGTTGCATGTGGGCTTAATAACCTAAACATAAATTGGGGTGCACAATGATGCTCCTCGGATTTGTCTTCCGGAGCTTGGAGTTCTTATTATTTCTTTGAAGATTGATTACAAGGGTTGGGAGAATACAAGTTGCTACAGTACTTCTTAATGCAGATTTTTCATCCCCCTTTCAAGAGAGACTCCTTACATTATATACACCTCTCTAAACTGATCCTAACCCTACATTCGTTGATCAGTTAGGCCACCACTTGAGAGCCTGTCCCATCAGCCGCATCCCCATTCCTCCTGTGGGTTGCAGCACCCAAGACAGCACTGTTCAGGAGTCCTATCCTCATTAATGCGGCCAGGACGTTAGTTGAGGGCATTCAATGTGGAGGTAACAGCTCGCCTTAGACTTGCTCCTTCATCGTACTCCCGTCGCCGACGCATTGCACTTGCCTCTTTCCTCCTCGGATATTCAAGAAGACCCCTCTTTGGTGGAGTGGCGCTCGTGTACTTCTGAGGTCTCGGATGTCCGAGGACGGGGTCGTCCTCAGATATGTTCCTTGAAACAGTACAACTAAATACGCCAATTGACCAAATACAACACAAAACAAACCTATGATGGGACATTCTGATACAATAAATTACTTAACTATAAAATTATATTCACTGCAAATAATCTTTGAAAAGTCTTCAAAAATCTTGTTTTTTTTTTTTTTTATTTTTGTGTTTACAGTATGCACATTNGGGGTCGTCCTCAGATATGTTCCTTGGGGGCTGGACACCGCACTTTCATCCTCGGACCTTACATGCATCCTCGGCACGGGCCTCTGGCCTGGTTTGAGGTGGCCGAGGCTGCCTGATTTTCTGGCCCACAATAGCCCCTCAAAATTTTGCTGCACGAATCCTCGGCAGGGAGAAGGATTTTGATATCCTCGGCCTGCTCCGTGCCCAGTCGAGCCTTACCCCCCGTCAGTACTGGGTCTATTCATCTGCCCAAGGTGCATACTGACGTTTCGGAGCGCGTAACATGCCCTTCATTAAATTCAGGCGGCTTTTGCTCCCCACGTTCAACGAGGCGTTACCAATCTAACGGTGGAGGTTTGTCTCGCATTTATGGGCGGGAAAACCCGCATAGTTCTTCGATTTGGGTATAAATACCCATTCAAACTGCTTCTTCCTGTTTCTTATTTGCAATCAAGAATTCTAGCGTGTCCCTCTTGAGTTCAACCACACTCTCACTTACATCTCCAGCACAAAAAGCCTGTCCGAGGAGCTCCTCCTCTTTTTTAGTAAGTCGCTCTATCCCTCTCTGAGCTCTCTTCTCTTTACCCCTCTTCTCTTCGTCTGTTCTTTCTTAGTTCTTTAGGCGTCAATTGGGATGGGTAGATTTAAGAAATACGTCTACACTGAGGAGGCGATGGAGAAATTCATCGCCGACTATGAGATTCCTAGCAATGTAGGTCTGAGTACTGTAAGGATGAGATTGGCTCTTTCAAAGACAGGAGGGCGAAGTGTGATTCCCATTATCGCCTTCCTCGAAGGGGTATGAGGAATCCCCATGGGCGGTGATGATGGGGCTACCTTATGCACTTCGACTAGCCCCCACCGTGCGCAATAATGTCTTTAGGATTTTGGCTGTGTGGACGCCCTGAACGAGAAGATGGGGCTAAGGTTGACCCACCATGACATGAACTGGTGTTACAACCTTCAACTCTTTAAGGGCAAGTCCTATTACCTGAAGACAAGGGATAATAGGGTACAGCTCATCCAATGCCTCCCTGAGTCCAGCAAGGGCTGAACGAGGATTTCCTTATCGTGTCCGGAGTGGCACGATGGCTTTCACTGCCTAACAACGGAGGAATACCGGGGGCAGGGAGTAGGAGGGGGTTCAAGTTCTCTTGTCTTTTTCCTTCTTTTTTTTTTTTTTTTTTTTTTTTTTTTTTTTTTTTTTTTTTTTACTTTGTTTGGTTACTAATGTGAAGATGTTTTCTCCCTGCAGCCCGCACACCTTTGAGCGCCATTTCCACTGGTCAACAAGGAGGATTTGCAGAAGGTATTGAGGGCATCAGTTTTTGTAAACGAGGATGACATCAAGTTAGACCGCCCAACAAATCTTGGGTACACTCTTGTTCGGAAATCATTTCCGATTCTGAAGCACGTGATCTGAGCGAACGATCCTCGACTACGAAAATTACCTAATCATTTTTTTCCTTCTATTTCATATTGTAAGAATCTATGTACTTTTTTATTTTTGAGAATGAGAATCAATGTACTTCGAATCTAGATTCATTATTTGTTTCATAGGACAAATCATGCAAAGAATATTTTTACTATACGAAATGAAAAAACATCACATACACAAAAACCAAACTGCATCGGTCAAAAAAACTATTGACACACGAAAAGAATAAGAATATGTGTACCTTTTAGAATAAGAATCCAATTTTTTTTTATTTAGACAATTCTCTCTCTCTCTCTCTCTCTCTCTCTCTCTCTCTCCAATTTTCGGCAACTCCATTGCCACAATTCTTTTTTTTTTTCCTTCCATTCCAGCAACAACATTGCCACAAATCAATTGCCACATATTTTTTTTCTTCCATTTTGGCAATTCCATTGCCACAAATCAATTGCCACAATTTTTTCCTTCCATTTCGGCAACAACATTGCCACAAATCAACTGTTACTATTTTTTTTTTCCTCCCATTTAGGCAATTCCATTGCCACAAATCAATTGCCACAATTTTTTTTCCTTTCAATTTTCAGCCTAAATCTTCTTCTTTTTTCCCAAATTTTTGGCAATATCATTCCCTAAATTACTATTAAATTTCTCCCCAAGTTTTCGGCAACTTGGTTGCCACAATTGGTTTCCCTTTCGAGCACTCCACCTAGCACTTTAGGCACTCCACCTAGCACTTCAGGCACTTCACCTAGCGGGCAGAGTATTGGGGTGCAAGAATTTCAGTAATGAGATTACTGAAATTCAAATTTTTTCTCCCTCCTCCCACCACATCACTTATCTTTTCTCTCTCATACTTTTGTTAGTTGTTGCCGAAATTCACTATCTTTTCTCAGTTTCCCAAATAACATTGAACAGTGCCCATATTACCAATAAACATGATTTTTTGCAATATTCAGTCAAAAGACTCGCAATTATGTAGCTTAAAACCTTGTTAGATATGCTAAACATGTCATAAGTTCTTCCATGTAGACGAAGAATCAATGTTACTCTAAATCTTAACATAGTAATTTTAGATTATATGATTGCATTTTCTCTCATTCTCAAAATAAAATTGATGATGCACGAAAATCAATAGGCTGGAATGCTTCGGGCTATGGTGATGGCTTTTTGGTTCTGAAAAGAAAGGAAATAACTGTCAAGGGTGATCAGTGTAACCTAGCCAAGGATCCTCCAAAATATGATTGCATTTTCTCTCATTCTCAAAATAAAATTGATGATGCACGAAAATCAATAGGCTGGAATGCTTCGGGCTATGGTGATGGCTTTTTGGTTCTGAAAAGAAAGGAAATAACTGTCAAGGGTGATCAGTGTAACCTAGCCAAGGATCCTCCAACTGTTAAGTCAGTTTTCTCTTTAGAACACAAAGACGGGAAAATAGTGAATGGTGGGACTTACCTTGGGTGAATAGGACTTGTTCTTTTTATAGAGAGTTAGAAGTAAGTCTACTTGTTTGGATCCACCACAATCATGGGTGATGTGAGCGGATTATGGTGAATTCTTCCCATGTTTTAGGAGTAGTGCATCATGATCTAATTACATGAAGCCTTATGAGAAGTTTTCTTGTAGAATTCACTATCTTCTGGTCATCCATACCCTTGTGTCAATCCTAACCATCATGAGATTGAATCGTCTTGTTATTACTAGACGAGTATTGGTCATATACATGATGCCATTGTTGGGCTTCTCTCCTCCTAAGGTTTTTTAGGTGCAATCAGGTTATGGACATGGTTTGATTGTCTGGACGACCATTATGGACGAATCTTGTAAACTTGAGCCCCTATAAAAAAAAATAATAATAATGTAATTAAACCTCCCGTATATATTGCCTCCACCAAAAAAAAGAAGAAAAACCCTCCTATATATATTATAAAAGAAACATGGATACTAAATATAAAAAAGTAGTGTTCAAATAAAGTTACTCTACACTGCTCTTATAAAAAAATTTTACGCCCTGTTCGTTTCAATAAAATAAAATAAAAAAATTATGTAGAGTTTATTTTCTACATTTTTATGTACTTGGTAGTGTGACAGTATCTAAAAAAATAAGTCAAAGGAAAACTATGCCTTAATTGAGTTCAGCTTACCTTCAGTAGCAATTTAACTTAAGACACTGTCACTTCATCCACTTTCTTAACAAGCGATAGATATTTAAGCGTTACACACCATGTCATTTTTTCTTGGTTTGAAACTAACGAGGTTCGCGACAGATCTGCATTTTGCAACAGATTTGCGTTTTGCCATAGATTGCTTTCACTTGCCCTTCTTTCCTTGGACCTTTCTTGCTCTTTGTTCTTCTTGGTCGATCTTTGGGCCTTGCTTCTCATTGGGCTTTCTTCCTCATGGGCCTTTGGGTACAGATTTGCAAAAATGCGCATCAACAGGTGTCAATTGTTATTTTATGAAATTTTTAACACCACTTTCATAAGAAATATAAAAAGTCACTAAAAAGTAATTACTTTATCATTTTTCCATAAAAATGTTTTTAAAATAATTTTCTAAATTATTGCTCTTAGGCATCCTTTATATTTTCCCTAAAATAAAAGGAGATCTCTTGTTAAATTGCAATTGACAGTAAGCTGGAGCTATCTTAACTGCCCTTATTTAGCTAAACATGAGATAAATTTGTTTTCCATTAAAATTTTCCAAAAAATAACTCTATCTCATACGAATCTAAATAAGGAAAACAACTTTATCTCACGTAAAATTAAATAAAGGGTGGAAAGAAATAGTTTTCCAACTCATTTTAAGGTTACTACTTGCTTCTAAACATAAATAAATAAATTTAAAAAAAGATGAAGAGATAGTTGTCCAAAATATTTGACAATGAACCTGTGGGAGGGGGGGGCAATGAAGCATTTTTCAATTCTTAGAAAGCACCCTAAAAGTAGAGATGGTAATTTTTGCCCGACCTGTGGGTATCCAGTCCGGCCCGACTCTAATGGGATGGATTTTATTCGGTTCGATTAAGAATAGAGTCGGGTTATTGGTTTTTTTTTTTTAATTAAAAAAAACCGAGACCCGGCCTGGTTAAAAACCCAGTACCCTAAAATTACAAAAACACCTTATATATATTATATATATATATATATATATTCCTATATTCTAACCTTATCCCAATTCTTCACTCTTCAACAGCAACTCTCCCACTCGCTGCTCTCACTCCCTCACACTCTCCTCACATCACTCTGCTCTCCCCAACCTTTGATCTCTGTCACCATCGGCCATCACCTGCACCTCCGATAAGGTTGTTTTCTCTCTTTCTCTCAATCTCAGCTCAAACTCTCACTCACTCACTCACTTTCAAGCAACGCCACCCAAGATCGCAGCCTCTCACCAACGTTCCAAGCATTCACCACCATCGGTCCAAGCTCTCACTCACTCTCAATCTCATCGCTGACCCAAGTTCTCAACGCCGATCTGTTCTCTACTTCTCTTAATTGTTTTGTTTTGTTTTTTTTTTTTTTGTTTTAATATGAGTCTCTGAGAATATGAGATGTTTGTTTCAATTTTTGTTTGGTGTTTCTACTTAAACTATGGACTTCAACTGATGGGTTGTGCTACTTCTAATTATTGTAGTTTAAAGACTTGAAATTTTGAGACTTTGTGGTGTAACTGTAATATATTTGGAAGAAATTGTGTATTTTGTGTTTTGTGTTTGTTGTAAATGCAGTGCCTAAACGGAGATGGGAGAAAAATGATTTGGGCTTCATTCAAAAAAAAAAAAATTTGGTTGGGCCATGATTTGGGCCGCGGGCTAAACGGGGCCGCAGGGCCCGGCGGGGCGGTCTAGGCCTCGAGAAAAAAAACCTGATTAATAATCGAGCCAAGTTTGGGTTGCCGGTCTAGACTTGCGGGTCGGATCCAGGTATGTAAAAACCTGGCCCGAACCCGACCCGTTGCCATTCCTACCTAAAGAGTGTAGGGATGTAATTTTAAGGGACGTGTAGGAAGCTAATTCGTTCCTATTTTAAAGACCCTAACGTGATTCGTGAATGCTCAAATTAAGTTGAAATACTATAACAGGTAGTTTTATTATATTTTATCTTTCAATAGATCATAGAGTAACTTTGTTTATCTTTGTTTGTTGGCATTAACATGAAAAATGAATCATTTTCAAAAGC
>NW_027069509.1:1538242-1576460 GCF_002906115.3 Quercus suber
GCGATGAGATTGAGAGTGAGTGAGAGCTTGGACCGATGGTGGTGAATGCTTGGAACGTTGGTGAGAGGCTGCGATCTTGGGTGGCGTTGCTTGAAAGTGAGTGAGTGAGTGAGAGTTTGAGCTGAGATTGAGAGAAAGAGAGAAAACAACCTTATCGGAGGTGCAGGTGATGGCCGATGGTGACAGAGATCAAAGGTTGGGGAGAGCAGAGTGATGTGAGGAGAGTGTGAGGGAGTGAGAGCAGCCGAGTGGGAGAGTTGCTGTTGAAGAGTGAAGAAATGAGGGATTAGGGTTAGAATATAGGAATATATATATATATATATATATATATATAAGGTGTTTTTGTAATTTTAGGGTACTGGGTTTTTAACCAGGCCGGGTCTCGGGTTTTTTTTAATTAAAAAAAAAAAAAACCATAACCGACTCTATTCTTAATCGAACCGAATAAAATCCATCCCATTAGAGTCGGGCCGGACTGGATACCCACAGGTCGGGCAAAAATTACCATTTCTACTTTTAGGGTGCTTTTCTAAGAATTGAAAAATGCTCTCATTGCCCCCCCCTCCCACAGGTTCATTGTCAAAATCAAATGGGCTGTGCGGTGTGGAATTTTAAACAATAATTTTTAATTTTTAAATAATATTATACAATTTTTCACACCTTTTTTCCCCTGAACATATTTTAAAAAATACAGATATCCCAAAGTTTCTAGGGCAGCCAACAATAGCGGCTTTTCATAGAAACAAAAGAACAATTATAGGACCGAAGAACTCTTTTTTTTTAAATGAATAGGGACCCAAGAACTCCTTTAATCGAAAAGCCAGAACAGACATCAATTAAAAATGATACTGAACAATAAAAGAGTAATTCTTAGATACTTTTGAAGCACGAAAAATTGTGATTTCTCTTCTTACATTTATGATAGAATCTGTTCATTAAATTCATAATAAAATCCACTTTGAATATGAGAAAAAAAAAACATCATTTCACAATATTTCGAAACTACCTACAAATTTTCAGTAATAAAAAACCCATTCTTCTGTCCGTATATAATACATTCAGTCACAGTGTTTGTTTTTGAGTCGTTCGTGTTCGTCGGATTCCTAGCTCATCCGGTGGCCAGTGGGTCACTCACTGACATCACCACTATCGTACCGTCCCACAAATAACAATTTTTAACAATTTAAAGCTTATCTGACACACCTTAGCTGTCCTCACTGCAACGTCTTTTAAATCTGTCTCCCTTCTCTCATAAACCCTACTGCCCCCATCTCATCTTTCCCGATATTTCAAATAATAATCACTTCTTTCTTTTCATGGAGCCAACCCCACTTTTACAAAAACTTTCTAACACAGGAAAAAATATATATTATAATTCAAATGCCGACAGTAAAATCCTAATTTGAATTAGTCCAATACACTCAAAAGCATAAATTAACAATTTCTACCATTACCAATGCAATTATTATAAAATTTTCTTCTTTCTTCTGTGATATGCTCACACCTTATTGAGTACTTGACCAAATACAATTTCTCTATTACATGATCAAACTAATTAAAAATGCAGAATTATATTATATATACAACAAAAAAATTAGTGGGAACTTGCATGAAGCACCCATCAATATAGTAATATTACATGCCTTATTATTTTATACCCAATAGAAAATATACAAAAAAATAAAAATAAATAGTGGGATCTTGCATGAAGAACCCTTCTATATAGTAAAATATTATATACCTAATTATTTTATACCCAGTAGAAAAAAAAAATTCAAAAATTCTCTCTCTTCCACATTTACAGTGCAAAATTTGTATTTTCCTCCGTCACCGCATAGCCATCCAATCCTAGATCGCCACCTCATCAATAAATCTCCACAATGCTATAAATGTTTTCCCAAATCTTTAAATCTCTGCACCAATTGGGTCCCACTCCCCGTAAAATAAAAGTTCCACCACCTCCTCATGGAAAAAATTATATAAGTCCAGCTGTGCTCCATTATTATTTTTGCATGCAATCGCATCCACGATACAAAAAGCCAATTCAATTAGCTGGCAACTTCGAATCTCCACCCACCCAATTAAAAAAAGCAAGCCACGCCACGTGTCGCGATCCCATTAGCTGAAAACTCTCGAACCTTGACTACTACTCTCATGCGACCAAATAAGGAAAACAACTTTATCTCACGTAAAATTAAATAAAGGGTGGAAAGAAATAGTTTTCCAACTCATTTTAAGGTTACTACTTGCTTCTAAACATAAATAAATAAATTTAAAAAAAGATGAAGAGATAGTTGTCCAAAATATGCTTTTGGAAAATGATTCATTTTTCATGTTAATGCCAACAAACAAAAGATAAACAAAGTTACTCTATGATCTATTGAAAGATAAAAATAAATAAAACTACCTGTTATAGTATTTCAAACTTAATTTGAGCATTCACGAATCACGTTAGGGTCTTTAAAATAGGAACGAATTAGCTTCCTACATGTCCCTTAAAATTACATCCCTACACTCTTTTAGGTAGGAATGGCAACGGGTCGGGTTCGGGCCATGTTTTTACATACCTGGATCCGACCCGCAAGTCTAGACCGGCAACCCAAATTTGGCTCGATTATTAATCGGGTTTTTTTCTCGAGGCCTAGACCCGCCCCGCCGGGCCCTGCGGCCCCGTTTAGCCCGCAGCCCAAATCATGGCCCAACCAAAATTTTTTTTTTTTGAATGAAGCCCAAATTCATTTTTGTCTCCCATCTCCGTTTAGGCACTGCATTTACAACAAACACAAAACACAAAATACACAATTTCTTCCACAATATATTACAGTTACACCACAAAGTCTCAAAATTTCAAGTCTTTAAACTACAATAACTAGAAGTAGCACAACCCATCAGTTGAAGTCCATAGTTTAAGTAGAAACACCAAACAAAAAAATTGAAACAAACATCTCATATTCTCAGAGACTCATATTAAAACAAAAAAACAAAAAAAAAAAAAACAAAACAAAACAAATTAAGAGAAGTAGAGAATAGATCGGCATTGAGAACTTGGGTCGGCGATGAGATTGAGAGTGAGTGAGAGCTTGGACCGATGGTGGTGAATGCTTGGAACGTTGGTGAGAGGCTGCGATCTTGGGTGGCGTTGCTTGAAAGTGAGTGAGTGAGTGAGAGTTTGAGCTGAGATTGAGAGAAAGAGAGAAAACAACCTTATCGGAGGTGCAGGTGATGGCCGATGGTGACATAGATCAAAGGTTGGGGAGAGCAGAGTGATGTGAGGAGAGTGCGAGGGAGTGAGAGCAGCCGAGTGGGAGAGTTGCTGTTGAAGAGTGAAGAAATGAGGGATTAAGGTTAGAATATAGGAATATATATATATATATATATATATAAGGTGTTTTTGTAATTTTAGAGTACTGGGTTTTTAACCAGGCGGGTCTCGGGTTTTTTTTATTAAAAAAAAAAAAAAAAAAACCATAACCGACTCTATTCTTAATCGAACCGGGTAAAATCCATCCCATTAGAGTCGGGCCGGACTGGATACCCACAGGTCAGGCAAAAATTACCATCCTACTTTTAGGGTGCTTTCTAAGAATTGAAAAATGCTCTCATTGCCCCCCCTCCCACAGGTTCGTTGTCAAAATCAAATGGGCTGTGCGGTGTGGAATTTTGAACAATAATTTTTAATTTTAAATAATATTATACAATTTTTCACACCTTTTTCCCCTTAACATATTTTAAAAAATACAGATATCCCAAAGTTTCTAGGGCAGCCAACAATAGCGGCTTTTCATAGAAACAAAAGAACAATTATAGGACCGAAGAACTCTTTTTTTTAAATGAATAGGGACCCAAGAACTCCTTTAATCGAAAAGCCAGAACAGACATCAATTAAAAATGATACTGAACAATAAAAGAGTAATTTTTAGATACTCTTTAAGCACGAAAAATTGTAATTTCTCTTCTTACATTTATGATAGAGTCTGTTCATTAAATTCATAATAAAATCCACTTTGAATATAAGAAAAAAAAAACATCATTTCACAATATTTCGAAACTACCTACAAATTTTCAGTAATAAAAAACCCATTCCACTGTCCGTATATAATACATTCAATCACAGTGTTTGTTTTTGAGTCGTTCATGTTCGTCGGATTCCTAGCTCATCCAGTGGCCAGTGGGTCACTCACTGACATCACCACTATCGTACCGTCCCACAAATAACAATTTTTAACAATTTAAAGCTTATCTGACACACCTTAGCTGTCCTCACTGCAACGTCTTTTAAATCTGTCTCCCTTCTCTCATAAACCCTACTGCCCCCATCTCATCTTTCCCGATATTTCAAATAATAATCACTTCTTTCTTTTCATGGAGCCAACCCCACTTTTACAAAAACTTTCTAACACAGGAAAAAATATATATTATAATTCAAATGCCGACAGTAAAATCCTAATTTGAATTAGTCCAATACACTCAAAAGCATAAATTAACAATTTCTACCATTACCAATGCAATTATTATAAAATTTTCTTCTTTCTTCTGTGATATGCTCACACCTTATTGAGTACTTGACCAAATACAATTTCTCTATTACATGATCAAACTAATTAAAAATGCAGAATTATATTATATATACAACAAAAAAATTAGTGGGAACTTGCATGAAGCACCCATCAATATAGTAATATTACATGCCTTATTATTTTATACCCAATAGAAAATATACAAAAAAATAAAAATAAATAGTGGGATCTTGCATGAAGAACCCTTCTATATAGTAAAATATTATATACCTAATTATTTTATACCCAGTAGAAAAAAAAAATTCAAAAATTCTCTCTCTTCCACATTTACAGTGCAAAATTTGTATTTTCCTCCGTCACCGCATAGCCATCCAATCCTAGATCGCCACCTCATCAATAAATCTCCACAATGCTATAAATGTTTTCCCAAATCTTTAAATCTCTGCACCAATTGGGTCCCACTCCCCGTAAAATAAAAGTTCCACCACCTCCTCATGGAAAAAATTATATAAGTCCAGCTGTGCTCCATTATTATTTTTGCATGCAATCGCATCCACGATACAAAAAGCCAATTCAATTAGCTGGCAACTTCGAATCTCCACCCACCCAATTAAAAAAAGCAAGCCACGCCACGTGTCGCGATCCCATTAGCTGAAAACTCTCGAACCTTGACTACTACTCTCATGCGACCTGTCCATCTTCCCAGCCAAAGCGAGCAACACCTGCCACGTGGCGTCACCTTCTTGGACCTGATTGTTGAACAGTAGGGCCCGCCTGTTCCGTTGGTCCCACAAGTTCTTTTGTATGGTGCTTAGGTTTGTTGCCGCCACGTGTTCTAGAATCGTTCCCAAATTTCCCACGTCCCTCTCCGCCACCGTGAGTGATATCTCCGCCCAGTTCACGGCGGAGGGGAAGGGCAACCGGATGCCATCGGCTATTATTACCGGCACGCAACCCAACACAACGGACTCAACCAGCCTCGGGCTCCACGGGGCCCACCCCAACGGACATAAACAAAACACAGACCGCACGATTTCTGACTGGTAACCGGCAAATCTATGCCTCCTTAGATAAAACCTCCGGTCACTATTGAATTTCCTCCATATCACCGTCCTCACACGCCTAACCAAAACAAGGAACACAAAAGTCAAATTAGACAACGCATTAGACAACACCCACGAGGGTAATTTAGTCAAGAAAAAAAACATAAAACACATGATTACAAGTTTGATTAGGGAAAATAATGAATCAATCAAATCAATTACTTGCTGTAAAATCGACCGCTGATATTTTTTGGATGGACCTCCATTTTGCCCCTAAAGAACACGAAAATATTTCTCCGACCAGTCACCGGAAAATTCTCTAAGGTTGTCCGTACACTTTCCGGCGGAATATAAGGTGGGATTAACACATTCTCAACTTCCTGACATGGGTGCTTGTATTTGACACCAAAGGTTTGCAATATGATCGAGTTTTTTAGGAACCCAGGTATCCCATCAGCAACTGCCACGTCCTCCTTCAAAGCAGAAAAAACAGAACCAAAACATGTTTTAGAAACACATTAAACAAAGAAAGATTAAAAGGGTTTTTTTTTTTTTTTTTTTTTTTTGGAAATGGATTTACCATGGCATGGAAACAAGCTCCGTAGTCATGGGAAGCGACGAAGACGTGGTCGGAGCCTTGGGTCCGATTCCAAAATGGGTACTCTGATGAGATGAGTTGGATAGCTGAGGAGATTAGAGTCCTGGCGTGACCAATGGCTGGGAAGCCATTGATGGTGCTGAAATTGCAGGACACGTAGACGGGTACGAAGAAAAAGTGGGCTTCGTAAGGATCAAAGGTCCTCACATTGCTGTTTAATAAAGCTGTGTGTATGGCAACCTCCGAGGCAAACAAGTGCTTGGTACACCTTTCGTTTGTGAGCCAATCCGTGTTGTAATTTGGTGGTAACTCGTACACGAAAATCTTCAAGTCCTTCAATAACCCTGTTGAGAAAAAGATCAAAAAAGTATATAAAGATGTTAACTTTTGACTAATTTGGCAATAAAAGTTGAAACTTTTGAGCTAGAATGTGAGAAAGAAAAAAAAATGATTGGACTTTGAACCTTGATCGTCCGTGGATTCTTGGAGATGAGAAGCGTTTGTGGACTCGAAAAGAGCACGAGAGGCGAGGATGGTTTTGGCGTTTGAGACATGGGTTTTGGTTAGAGAGGTAGGTTTGTTGGGAGGGTTATTGTTGGTGATGAAATAGGAGCTGAAGAGGTACAGAGACAGAGAAAGCCAGAGAAACCATTTGTAATATTTGAAAAAGCAGCTCTTTTCTTGGGCTCTGCCATATTTGGTGTGCAATAGTCTCATTTTCAGATAGAACCCCCTCTTCTCCTTTGAGGGCACCTTCGTCTCCACCATCCCATTTAAATTAAAAAACCATAGATTACGTTTTAGTGGTTGGGATAAAGCTTTCGGTTCTTGGTCTGGCGATGAAGTGGAGACTACGGAAAATAGTGATTGAAGAAGATATGATGAGTTTGTTGGCACTTCGTTTTTGCAACCAACAATAAACGAAAAAATATAATAAAAATTGGGTTTGGACCAAATTTGTTAGTACATCTTTTCAGTTTATGGGGTTGGTTCAGTTCTGGTGCTCCCAAACTAGAATAGAAAAATACATGGAACTGTCCTGGCAAAAGACAGAGAGAGAGAGAGGGGGTTTCAGGGATTCACATGGTGATGGAGCGGAATGGACAGCGGCGAAGGTCTCGGTTTCTATGCTTGGTTTTGGTCCTTTTCAGAATTTTGACGACTTCAATGACCAAAACACCCTTGTTGGGTTTCCTAGTAGTTTGAGCTGTATGTGAGAGAGTATTTTTGTTTGGGAAATTAAGAGTAATTTGCTTCTGCAATATTTGCCGCGACTCGCTTACGTGACAAATTATAAGATGCTACGTTTACAATAATTTTACAATATTTATATAACAAATCACAGGTATTTAGTTATTATTAGTTCAAGTTTAAAACTAACACTAAAATTACTTTTTTGCCCTAACAATAACAACTAGTAACAACCTGCCACTTATAATTTGTTGTAAAAATGTTGTGAATATATCATTTCTCAATTATAAATGGTGAATTTGTAGATTCATAAAAATCAATAACTTTTACGTGGACAAATTGCAATAAAAGTTACGAAAAAAAATTGTAAACTTAACATTTTTCATAAATAAAACGATTGTTCACTTGTATTATTAGATAAGATTTGTCCTAAAACAGCGATTGAATCCATTTAAGTGTAACATCATGATCAGCATATATGTGACTTTTACTAATGAAAAGGAATAATATTATATAGAGAGGTGTGTCCAGCTGGGTTATACTTATGTGTTTGTTGAAGACCTCAAATTGCATTTGATGCACCGTTGAGATTATTCATTCTTCAAAGCTAAGGCATAGCAACATAGTGTAAAATGTTTGTTGGGTGGTCGTAGATATTAATAGTGGTCTTAATTCTTGAAGAGACAAGAATCAGTTGAAGATAAGGGCAATGTTGGAATAGAATATATGGGGTGACAAAAGTTTGACAATGTGGCCAGACAGCCAGTGGAATTTTTTTTTTCGGTGTGAAAAAAGGGGCACTTTGGGCTTTTAAAAATGCATATTTATGAAAGCCTGGCTAAAAATATGTGATTAATATTCAAAGAGAAGATAATGATGAACCTAAAATATGTTTAAGATCCCTCAAATTGAATCATCCTATTCTTTCCTGTTTTTATTTAAATAAATGACATATGTTGCATATTTAACTAGGATTTTTTTTTTTCATCCAAAAAAAAAAAATTTATGATTGTAAAATGACATATGTTGCATATTTAACTAGGATTTTTTTTTTTCATCCAAAAAAAAAAAATTTATGATTGTTTAAGAGAATTTTAACCTACAACGTCTGTTTCTTACCATCAGACAAAGACATCAATCAGTATATTTGATTATGATTCAATTGAAAGAAATCATTTCCTGTTTAAATTTATTTTTATATTATCACCGCGCTTCCTTAGTGCGGTGGTCACTCCATAAGTATAAGTGATTGTGAGGTATGGGGGGTAAAAGTCGGGGTTCAAGCCTTCAGGAGGGAGCATCATACACATTTACACTTAGATTAGGTTAAAGTAGAAACTCTATCTCATATAAGATAAAATAAAATAAATTTACTTTTATATTAACACTAAGAGTTATACCAAGACCTTTGCAACTTAATGTTTATTTCTTAAGACGTTCAAGATTTTAATTTTAATCTCCCAACTATCCAAATATTAGGGGATGGCTAATAATGGTTATTAGTTACAACCACAGCCTATTGATGAGGATTGTACTGCAATGTGCCCTAATTAATCGTTTGCAGCATGTATACAAAAATATGGGTTGGGGCATATAAAATGCAAGTAGCTTAAGTTAGTGATGGTTTGAATTGAATTCGAAAACAAGTGGGCCAGGCAAATGACGTAATTATACAACCCCTAGTGGTTGTTAATCCAGCTATTGATAAGCCATGACAAACTTTTTATATATTTTTTTAATAGGAAAAGTTAACAGTTTTTCCTAAAATCATTGGTTTATAAAATATTTTTAGAGATTTTTATGAAAAATAAATAACTAATTTTTTTGCGGTTTTTTATTTATTTTTTCATAAAAATATATTAAATTTTTTATAAAATAGTATATTAACATAGTAAATGCTCTAAGAGCGCCCATTAATTGGACATTTTTTTACATTGAATAAATTTTAGACATTCTAAAGATAATTAGATAAGTAATTAATACTTTAAATACATATTTAATTTTGGGCAATTGGATGTCCTTTTAAGTAATTGGGAACCTTTTTCTAACCTCTCTGGTAATTGAAGAGGCAGTTTAGTCACAAAATATAGTGATGGTATAAAAAAAAATCCAAACTCATATTATATTATTTGTAGGTTTTAATTACTTCAATTAGTAAAGTCGAATATCATCGAACAAAATTTGGTATTCAAATCCCACTAACTCAAAAAAAACAAAAAACAAAAAAACAAAAATCAATTGATGTGCTGATTTGATAATATAGAACAATTATATCACAGAATGAACCCTATAAGTTGAATTCTATTGTATCTATATAATATAAATAAATTATTTATGATCACTTTCTTGGAGTAAATAATAAATGAAAAATGATATTTTTGCATTTATCTCTCTCACATGGTAAAAACTTAATAAAAACAGTGAACTGCACCAGACTAAAGATATTCAATGTATAATATATACTATATATATATATATATATGTCATACATACAAACATAATTACTTTACTGTCTCTGCCACAATAGAAGGGCTGACTTGAATCATTTAATCAATTGAGAGAGAGTCATTCAGTCTTCCATTGTGTCTAAGAGTCCCATGCACGGCAAGAGTGCGTTCTCGCTTACTTTTATAGCACTATAAAATTACTTTTATAGTCATAATTTTTCATCCATTGATATATATATATATATATTTATATACAAAACTTGTACATTTAAAATCACTAATATAATCAAAAGTTTCATAATGCTAACTACAAAAAAAATAACAAATCTACACATGAATATATGATTTCAATATTATTTTGTTCATTTTTTGGAGCTAACTTTATAAAACTTTTGACCGTATTAATAGTTTTAAATGCACAATTGTTGTAGGAAAACTTGTAAAGCTCAAATTATAATGAGTGAAAAATAAAAATAAAAACATGTAAATCTCAAGAAAAAAACTGCTTATAATGGGCTAACTTTTAGGAAAAGAAGGTATTAAAGTACGTCTTTACGAATGAATGGAATGAATTGGATAGTTGATATTTAAAAAATAAAAATAAAACCCTAAACTTTTGGATTTTGAAACTATGTAATTACATAATGGATCATATTTTTTAAAACTTTTTAAGTTTTCATAAGGAGAATGTGAGGATACTATACATTCCATTTCCATTACTCTAAAACGTTGGTTTTTAAAAATTAAAAAAAAAAAATTTGCTTGACAGCCTGAGTTTAAGAGAAGTTATTTGTGATTATTTGGCTATTAGTAGAGGATTCTAAAATTCTAAAATTTAGGATTTTTTTGCTTTAAAAAAAAAATCTATAATAAAAAAATTGAAAACCAACGGGAGTCATCCTTCAGTTTTGTTTCTAATTAAACTTAGGATGTATGAGTATTTTTAAATCACAAAATTGTCTATCTCAAACAAGAAAGCTCCTTAAATAATAGTATATAAATATATATATATATATATATTGAGTTATACTTATTTGTAGGATGTACTTATTATTATTAATAATACTTAGCAAATAAATATCATGCTTATCTACGAGACAATAGTGACTGCGCCGCCATATGAATTTAGCTTTTTTTAGGTTCATGGGGAACTCTAAAGTTTCAAATAATTTATTTATCTATTTTTTCCCCAAAAAAATAGATTGCTATATATATATATATATAATTAGTGATTCCGCCTTTGATAATTATTTAAACAGTAATTGTTTCCAATGGGCACTCAATCTTCTTAAAAAGTAAAAATACATACAATACAATACTTTATATCTATTTTTATTTTTTATTTTTTGAAACCGCTAATTAATTAATTCTAGGTACACAAAATTATTAGTGTTAGTTATGGGTCTGTTTGGATAGCACTTATTGTTGCTGAAAGTTGCTAAAAACTGATTGTTGCTGAAAACACTGTAGCAAAATAATTTTTAAATGTGTGAATAGTGTTGTGGGACCCACTTTTAATATTAAATATTGCATAAACAGTGCATGAACAGTGCGTAAAAAAAAAAAAAAAAAAAAAAAAAAAAGGAGAAAACGTGAAACGAAAACGTGCCGCAGCTTGCCTTGCAATCCAAACGCACGCTATATGCCAAAGTCATAACAGCTCAAAAGCGGTCCTTGCGGCCCTTGAAATTAATTATGGGTTGAATTTTCTATCTCAAAAATGACATCATTAGAGGAATTGTAAATTACTTGAGATGATTATATTTGGTCACATAAGCCATCATAATCAGGTTACTTCCTTGAGCAGCCAAAGCCAAGACATCCACATTTTATATTTTTGAGTGCATTCATTTCTGCATAATGAGTGGAAATGTGGAATACGTGTGAATTCAACTTAATAGTAGTATTACTATTTTGGTGGAATGGTATGTAATCATACGCATGCTATATTAATTAAGAGCTATCACGGTGGGAGCCATAATTTATAGATTTTTTTTTTTAAAGAAAGTTTCATCTTATAGCATTTGTTATTGATGATAGTTTTTTATCATCAGATCAAGACACTAATCAGTTTTTAGTGTAGACGAAGATTGAACTCTAAATATCTTATTCAACTATTAGATATTTTACCAGTTAAGCTAACTGAAACTCACGAAATCATAATTTATAGTAATTATTTGAGTTTTTAGTAAAATGTCTCTTTCTCTTGCTCGTTAAGGAAGAAGGGCAAGCCCAAAATGAATGCAAAGTCACATTCGCACTTAGCGCATTAAAACAATGAACTATAATTGTCATCTATTTGAGCATGACCGGGTCTTTATGGTAGTTAAGCTAACTGGAACTCACAAAACCATAATTTATAATAATTATTTGAGTTTTTAGTAAAATGTCTCCTTCTCTTGCTCATTAAGGAAGAAGGGCAAGCCCAAAAAGAATGCAAAGTCACATTCGCACTTAGCGCATTAAAACAATAAACTATAATTGTCATCTGTTTGAGCATGACCAGGTCTTTATGGATTTGGTCGTGTTAATGGAGCACAAGTGTTTTGTGAATACTTGTGGTTCTTGAAGAATCCCTAAAGATTGTGAAAGGCATTGTTTCACGGAAAAGTTTTGCTAGAAAAGATAGACCAAGAACTTTGTTATCATTAAGATAAAAAGAGCTTATAAAGTATGGGAAATGGGCCTGGAACAAAAAGTAATGTTAAAATGAAGAGAAGTAACCAACAAAAAAGAAAGGGGAAATTAGGAAAATAAAAAGTTACAATTTTTTAAGCTTTTTAAGTTTTCACAATCAGGACATGTTTGATTTCTATAATTCTATTTCTAAAAAATAGTTTTCTATCATTAGAATTACAACAAAAAACTATTTTAAGAAAAAACGAGTTGAGGTTCCCACGGTTCTTATTTGGCGATATAAATGTCTTTTAATTTTTTTTTTTAAATTTAAAAAAAAAATCAAAACAATATCTGAAAAATCTACTTTTATTTTATTTTATTTTCTGAAAACAGTTTTTAAACAATAATTTCTTAAAATACAATTAAAGGGAAGCCAGGCCATTGTTGCTAAGTGGATACTCAAATTGAAGGTGAGGTTACAATTGGATCTTACGGAATCTTAAAAAAAAAAAAAAATATTGGCCCCACATTTCATTTTCTAATTAACCTGTCCAAAATCAAGTCATAATTCTTTGTTGATTATTGCTTTCTTTTGGCCAATCGGAAAGAAAGAAGTGTGCGGTTGGAGAATAGTTTCATCATGGCTTAAATCATGAAGCTTTGTTTGGAATTTTAGATTTGGGTTATCATTATCAAGGGGTCATATATATTGTGCATCATTATGCACTCTTGGCCTTTTGCAGACTTTGGAGGAGATAATAAAAGTCCTTCCCTTCTGTCAAGCCGTTGCGGTGCAACCTCTTGGAAGAAACCAAAAGATGCCAAATTATTTAGAATTTTGTGGGTTTAAAGAGTGTGATCAAAGATCAAACTTTTGATAGCTTAATGATAACAATATTTGGAATTTTGTGGGTTTAAACAGCATGTTTTTCCATATAAGGTCTCTACTAGATAAATAATCATATTACTTAATTCATTACTCTTGTAATTTTACATTGAACTTAGTCCTTGAAAGACAGCTCTTTAAGGAGGTTGGAATGGACATTAATCTATATAGAATTTGGAGTTAGTAGTTAGTTTATTGACTTGTATTTTTAAGCATTAAATCTGTTTTCTTATTAAGAAAATGGATCGAGGTCAACCAGAACGATTATGCGAATATACGTTGATACTCGTCCAATAGATGAACGAATATAAAGCTCTATGACCAAAATGCCCATCTCTCCAACATTCGTTGTCTGGTCCTTATATACAAGGCCATATATACATCCACCATTTGTGGATAGCATATAAGATCGGCCTATTCATACATTATTGGAGTGAGAAAGGTAATGATTTTTTGTTTTTGGCTCTACTAATTAATGAAAAAATAAATTTTTTTTAATGAAATTAGTTGATTTTAGCTTTGACCAAAATAGTTCATAAACTTTAATGATTTTAGCAGTTCAAATTAAAATAATTATTTTTAATACTTAATTAACTTAAAAATGACAACTTTTAGTATTTAAAATTTAAAATGATCACTGTTAGTTTCTAATGTATCTAAATGAATAATTACCGTATTATAATTTTTAGTTTGGTCATATCATGGTTGGTTCTGTTATTGAGATTTTAACTAATGTTAATACATAGAAAGATAAAATATCATCACTCTAAGTTTGTTAAGAACTAAAATGATTAAATTTAACTTTAAGAATTAAAATCCAGCATTTTACCCCCCAAAAAAATAAGCTAGTTTTGAAAGAGCCTAGTAAGTAAAAGTCACTAATGATTACGTTGATTGTAAGGTTGCAATAAATGATTACTTGATAGTACTTTATTTTTAAAAGGACTGTCGGATTAATTAGGCAACAAAACTGTTTTTTTCCCCCCAAAATGTATTATTGTTTGATTTCAACTACAGAGTACATACTGCTATTAATTTAATGGTAAAATCCATTGCATACACCGAAGTACACATGTGTCTGTCTGTGCACAAAAGTAAAAACAACTGTAATTGTGAGTTGAAGACAAGGTTTCAAATCGTTCTTAATTTAATTCCCATATTGTTTTTTTTGGTCAACTGGAATTATAAAACAGAGCTAAAGCTCCAACAAAGAAACAGGATAAAGCCTGTTCAAGTACAAGCCATTGAGATCAAAATCTAACAAACTAGAAATATCCATAGGAGGACTTTCAAATACAGAAAACTCAGCTTCTTGAAGACCTCCCATCCTGGCTAAGGCATCCACACAACGGTTTGCTTCTCGGAAACAATGCTTGAAACGAATTTGAGGGATTTGCTGTAACAAGTGTTTGCCAAGGAAAGGAGATTTGCCTTCCATCCTGCAAGCTTCTGCTTAACCCGATCCAAAACAAAGTTGAAATCATTAGCTGAAGGGCCAGAATGTTTAATGGGAATGCCAAGATACTTTCCAATATTTGGTGTAGATTGAAACCCCAAAATATTACAAAGAGAACCTCTCATTTCCCTATCCACATTTGGTGAAAAATATACTCTGGATTTCGCCTCACTCACTGTTTGCCCCGATCGATCACAGAACTCATTCAACACCTCTCGGACAATAGTGCAATTCGCATGGTCAGCTCTAGAAAATAGCACTAAGTCATCCGCAAAGAAGACGTGAGAGAACGCCAAACCTCCTCTATTTGATTTCACAGGGATCCAGTTTTTAGAAATACACTGTGCTTTAATAAGGTGGCCAAGCAATTCCATACATATAATGAAGATGTACGGAGATAAAGGGTCTCCTTGCCTAATTCCTCTGGAGGGAAGAATTGGATCCAACCTCGCTCCATTTACTAAAATAGAGGTATTTACTGACGAAATACAGCTCATGATAAGCTTTATAAGCCCTTGAGGAAGATTTATTCTGATAAGCATCTCCCTAACAAAGCTCCATTCGAGCTTGTCGTAAGCTTTCTCCAAATCTATTTTGATTGCCATATACCCAACCTTTCCCTTCTTTCTACTCACAGAATGGATAAGTTCTTGGACTAAAATGGCATTGTCCGTACCTCTTCTACTCGGAACAAAAGCAGTCTGAAGAGGAGAGATAAATTGATCAAGCAGCGGTCTCAATCTTGCAACTATTACTTTCGACACAATCTTATACACCGTGTTGCAAAGATTGATTGGGCGGTAGTTGCTTAGGGTTTCCGGGCCAGGAATTTTGGGAATGAGAGATATGAGAGTACTGTTTAAGAACTCCGAAACTTCTTTCAACAGGAAAACCTTCTTAACTTCCTCCATTACAGACCTGCCTACTACAAGCCAAAACCGATGGAAGAAGCCAGCGTGGAGGCCATCAGGTCCAGGGGCCTTGAAAGCTTTCAGGGACCAAAGGCCTACTCTAATTTCCTCATCAGTAACATTTGCATCAAGACTGTCCCGGTCCTCGTCAGTGATACGAGCATGCCAGGTGCTATCACGCTGAATATGATGAGGAGCAGAACAAAGAGACGTACTGTACAACTTAGCAAACCCATTACGGATCACCACCTTCACCTCGTTCTCATCATGCACCCATTCTCCACTGTTAGACATGATAGCACTAATAGTGTTTCTCTTCCTTCGTACCAAGGTTGAAATATGGTAGAAGGAAGTGTTACGATCACCGAACATCATCCAGTTCACTTTAGATTTCAAAGCCCAAAGCTCCTCTTCTTGGCTGAGAACACAAGCCAGGTCAGCTTGGAGCTGCCTTTCCAAAATAACAAGATTCTGAGACGGCCTAAGAGCTAAGCTATTCTGGGCTCCATTCAACCTAGCCATAATCCTTCTATTTTTTGCAAAGATATTACCAAAATGAACTTTATTCCAGTCTGAGGCATCCCGCGAGAATTTAGTAATAGCACCCTGGAGGTGAAGGCCCTGACTCCAAGCTTGCTGGACAATCCTAGGGAAGGAAGGGTCTGAGAGCCAAAAACTCTGGAACATGAAAGACACATTAGGTCTAGACCACTCAGAAGGCCTGGTTTCCAGCAGAACCGGACAGTGGTCCGAGTGACAACGAGTTAGGTGAGTAATTTTAGCTTCAGGGTAGAGAGTGCACCAATCAGGATTTACAAAAAACCTATCTATTCTTTCTTGGATGAGAATGTGAGCATCTCTACGATTAGCCCCAGTAAACCTTGAACCTGAGAACCCCAGATCAATCATATTACATCTGTCCAGACAATCCTTTAGAAGAAGAGGCCTCCTGATGCTAACATCTCTACCTCCTAACTTATCAGCACTAGAAAGAGGCTCGTTAAAATCCCCTGCAATAACCCAGGGCATGCTATGCAACTCCGCAACATTTATTAGATTATTCTACAAAATAGACCTTTCAGCAAACCTAGGACTAGCATAAATAGCTGAGAATAACCAAGACAGATTGGAAGTTCGTACCTTGATGGTAACATGAATTTCTTGCTCTGTTTTTTCCATAAGGTTAACTTCTACTTTGTTAGAA
Source organism: Quercus suber (assembly GCF_002906115.3). Classification (NCBI taxonomy): domain Eukaryota; kingdom Viridiplantae; phylum Streptophyta; class Magnoliopsida; order Fagales; family Fagaceae; genus Quercus; species Quercus suber. The sequence goes on from NW_027069509.1 coordinate 1,555,115, forward strand.
TTCCATAGAAGCCATAATCCCCCCGTATGGCCAATCGTATTCGTATGAATCGCTCCATCAAAAGGCAATCTGTCTGTAATGCCTTTTGCCCTCTCCCCTCCCAAATGAGTTTCCATAACCACAAACGCAGCCGGATCATGAACACGAGCCAACTCCTTAACATGACTTTGAAAATTGGGTTTTAACGCACCCCTGCTATTCCAGATGATGAAATTCATTAATAACAAAACAAGAAAAATCAGACAAGCACCAAGCGGAGAGGGAAACTTATCAACAGGAAATAAAGGCATAACCTTCTTCCTCAAGCTCCATACACTCTGTTTCAGCAACTCCATGCTCTGCCCCTCCCCTGAGCACCACATCACAATCCGTTGACCCAATCCCAACCAGCTCTCTTGCCGTTTCCCTAAAAGCTTCACTGCACAGCTTATTACCATCAGCGCCTCCATCTAAATTACTAGACCCACGAATTTTCGAGCTTCCACCCTCACACTCTTCTCCACCACAACTCCCTTTGAACTCAAAACCCACCTCCAGCCAAGGCTTTGTTGATGGCAGCGGCTCTCTACCCAGATCTGGCTTGCTCGTGCTATCACCTTGTTGCTGATTTTCCTGAGGAGAACAACTCACGGACTGAATTGAATGGGAAAGGGCTTGGCAGCTACTTGTCTTAGTCTGAGGATTTATTATATAAGCCTTAGCTCGTGCAAGGGCTTTCTTGCTTTTGACCGAAACTTTGTGGTCCACTGTACTCAACGGGCCATCCTTACTTTTGATCCCATCATGAAACTTTGGGCTTCTTCCCAACGTAACATAGGCCTCGTGAGAAACACTACTACTAGCTTTTGGTTCCACATCTGCTAAATGGGCTTCAGTGGCGGGCTTTGAAGACAACAACTTCCTTTTAAACTCCCTGGCCGGCCCATCACTAGCCTTAAACTTCCCCACAATGTTGCTAAACCTTGCCTCATTCACATTCCTTCTCAGCTCATGCTTAAGTCGACCGTTATCCAAACCATTGTAGGCCCCTCCATTACCCTGGAGCTTAGTCCCATTCTTCCTGCGTGATACAACAATCCATGGACCGTATGTACCTGACTGTACCTCCTCACGCACACCCTCATGCATGATCTTGCTAGGCTCCACCTCGGGTCCCACATTGTCAGGCACACGCTCATCGCATGGCTGGCTATCTGAGGTCCCATTCTCCTTCTTTCCAGGCGTCGACGGCGATGACTCAGCTCGGATTGTATACGGGAAATTTTCTTTACGGTGTCCGATTCTTCCGCAAGAAAAACACAAACTCTGTAATCCTTCGTAACAGATGGTTTGCTCGCATTTCCCAATTAACACTGCAGTGGGCAGTGGTTTATCCACATCAACTTGAACACATATCCTCGCATATCTACCTCTCGTTTCCATGGCAGTGTGAGAATCTACCCACAAAACATTTCCAATGGACTTACCAATATGAATGAGAGCCTCAGGATTATAGTATTCAATTGGTAGCTCTTTTAGCCATATCCAAACAGCTATAGATGTGACGTTCGCCTACGCCGGCCGAAAGTCTGGTTCCCAAGGTCTAATGGAGAGGAAGTTTTCCCCAATGAACCAAGGGCCTTTTTTAAGAATGGCTTCATAATCGTCTTTAAGAGAAAAACGAGTGAGATAGAAACCATGCTCCAAATCGACGCAGTCCAACCTCCCAGCCGGTTTCCATAAGGAAAGAAGCCTATTATGCAGAAAGTTGAGCCCCACCGATCTGCCATACACCTTGACTATAAGAGCTTTAGACCATGGCGTTCGAATACGCTTCTTAAAGTCTCCTGAGAACTTTACAGCGACAAGCCCCTCACGCAGGTTCTCTACTTCATCATCCGAATCCGCTTCATCTTCCATAAGCTCACCAAAACAAAAAGCCTGCGTGAAAGCACCAGGAATTTCTCCAATAAGTTTATCTCTGAATGTAGCCAAACCATTCCATGGCCCCTGACCATGGGTTGGTGATGACAAAGCCGACCCCCTTTCTTCCCTGAAACCAGCATGCTTCACGTCTTTTACTTTTTTGTTACTACGAGCTAGCTCATCTTGTTCTTCTTTCGAGAGTGACAGAGAAGGAGAGCAAATATGCATTGCTCTGTTTTTGCCCAATTCCCATATTGTTGTTACTGCTCGAGCTATCCTTCTGGGCAGAAACTTGATTCACGTTGTGCATGTGCATTGATAGCCCTACCAATGTGTCTCCTTCTAATTATGTAGCACAAATCTCAATAATTTCCCCATAAAGCGATGACCCATTCAATAATTTCTATCCAAGAAACAGATAGGTGTAAGGTGTTAATAAGGAACATGGACCACCATGTATGTAACACACCATCCATGCAAAATCACACCTACTTAAAGCCCGTTTGAGATGTGTTTATTTGTTTAAGTTTATTTAAGTTTTTAGCATTTTTTAGGTACAATTTATGAGTTTTATTGTATTTTTTAGTATTATTCATGAGTTTTATTAGACTATTCAACTAACTTTTTAACTTTTTTTTTCCCTATACTTTTAGCAAAAAAATTTCAATTTTAACTAAATAAGCTATTTCTAAACATACTGTTAACAATTCCCATTACCGAAATTAATTACAAGGTAAAAGTGTCTATTTTTTGAGCTTGAATCCAATCATGTTATTGGGCCCTACTTGGGGGTCATCCATATAATCTACTAAAAGGGAGGGACATAAAATCACATAAAGTTCCCTTTAGCTTGTTTGCATGGATAATATGTTTAGTGCTCCTCTGGCCAATGAGCACTAAACAAAACATAAAACAATGGTCACCCATATATCCAAATCCTTGAGTGTACCTATATGTTGATTGTGGGATGTGGGGTCTGTGCCCTACGCCCCTACCCTAGAATTCATGCAAGTATTTTGAAAAGGTGTTTAGAGGGTCCCCCCATTGGAGGACCTTGAACCCAAAAGGAAAAAACATTTTTTGGGACATTGACCCTCCTACTTTGAAGTGTGAGCTGTAGTCACATGCTATGCTAAGCCAAATACTACGCATTAGAAGAAGAATTTGCTTATATATATGTGTGTATGACAGAGAGAGCATGTGCTCAATTATTAGAACAAAGAATTGCACTATGTTGCCTCTGGCAATGGGAACAAGTTTAAAGCATATTGTCATGTTCCCATGTGCATTTGAGAAGAAGCAAATTGATCGGTTGGAAGATTTATTGCGGCCATATAATTCTTCCTTTTGCTACTCCAATGATTAAGAGATGGATATGTACTAAACTGTACAGTATTATATAGGAGCTCGATAGGTCCAGTACTTGCTTGTGCCAACTGAACCGGACTTCTGATTAGGATTTAGGACTGGCTCCCAAATTCCAACGAAGAAGTGGATATATTGCCAAACACTGAGCCCAAACACTGATGGGCTCAGTATTTAGAACATTGGGGAAGGCCAATTGTCAATGAGAGGAAAGTTGTGGAGCGCCATAGAGTCCAAATAATCATAGTCCAATTCTAGAGAGTAGAGACTTCCCTTAAAAAAACAACAAAACAAAACAGGAAAAAAGTGGCAGCAAGCAAATAAAAAGATTATATAGGGCTTTTACACTTTGCCCCCTAATGTTACACAAGAGAGTCAATCTTCCGGTTGCATGTAGTTGCATCAATTTATGTAGCTCAAAGTTTGAGATATTCCAAGTGGCCATTTTTGTTTTATAAAAATAATAACTTTAAAAAAAAAATTGTCAAGATAGCAATTTAAAAAAATATATTTTATCCATATACACGTTTGTTTTTTTATATATATATATATATATAGTATTTCAAACATATTTACCTAGTTTCGGTTAAGGGATTTTTTAAAGGCAAATATTTAGAAGGTCAAGATTTCCACTAGCTATGGTCCTAGGGTATTACGGAGGAGTTAGTATTTGGTGTCACTCTTAAACATGTAACAATACTAATATGGGAGTGAGTTTCATGTGAGTGTTGTTACATGTGTAACAGTGACATAAAATCTTTTTTCATTGTATAGAAATGATATTTATTTGGCAAAAAAACAATTTAAATCCTATAAATTTAGTGACTTGTCATTTTAGACAATTTAGTTTAAAATCTTGTCATTTTTAGTTGTTAACTTTGACAACATTGTCATCTTAGCCATTCAGTCCATTACCATTTAAAAAGCACCGTTAATTTTCTTAAAACAATGTCGTTTTAAGGCATTTTTTTTAATGTTACAAACATTAATGATGTTACTTAAGAAAATTAATGACGTTTGAAAAACGACAATAGACGAGGACTAAAATAACAAAATTGTCACGGCTAATTAATTGATATAATAAAATTTAAAATTTATGGACTCAAATGGTAATTCATTAAACTTATGTGTTGTAATTTGTAATTTTGCATATATATATATATATATATTTATTTGACTTAAAGCATGTGAGTTTTAAAATTTTAATGATTTGGCGGGTCTGGGCCATTGGTCATCATGAGCTGAGCTCGAGTCCATTTGAAACAGAGCCTCCAACACAACCCAACAGAAAATACAAAGTTCACTTCTTAGCTTCTGTCTCTCTGAGACAGTGAAAACCTTAACTCTGAAAGACGATCAAACTTCACTTCTTAAAGAACTTCATCCACTTATTACGTCTCACACTGCCACACATCACAGCTTTAACTTCAAGGTCTGTCCGTACAACCCCTCTCTCTCTAAACCCTAAGTTGCTTTTGTATTATCTTTTCAATGGGAAAAATATTCTGTTTTTTTTAATGTTAATTAGTTGAATTTTTACTTATTTCGGATGTGGAAGTACTCTGTTAATTAGTTTATATGTTTTGGCTAATGGGAATTTTTTGTTTTCTCTTCTGGGATGTGTACAGCAGTACATGATATCATATTACAAGATGCCTTCAGACCAAGAAGACTTATTCTATGTTTTCAAACAAAATATGCAAAAATCTGTAAGTTTTGTTCACAAAGTTCTTATATTAAGCACATTTTTAATATTTTATTTGCTACATATGATATGATCATTTTATTTAGACATATTTTATGCTTTTTTTTTTTTTTTTTAATCTCTTAAACTATAGATTAGCATAATATGCAAATAAAAAATATTGGTAAAGCTTCATTCTAAACCCTTGAACTATAGTTTTACTAGTAACAAATTAAACCCTGAAGTATTAAAAAGTAACAGATTAAAAACCCTCATCGGCTTAACCTGGCAAGATTAAACCTCCAACACAATAAGTGAGGTTTAATTTGTTACACCCTAAATTTTAGGGTTTGAACTTTGAAATGAATTTTTCCCAAATTATTTCTATAAATATTAATTCATTTAAGTATTCATGCCATATTGTGTCCTAAATTGGTAAGAATTGATGTATCACTGTGTCTGTATCATATTGTGTTTGTATCTCATGTCCTTATCAGTACTTCCTATATATAACTGTGGCACATGTATGATCCCCCTGCCCCATTAACCAACAGTCTAGTGCAGACTTGTTGACACTTGCTCTCGTTCTGATATCGGTGTCCTTCATTTACAAACCCTTCTGGTATCAGTAATTGGTGTTTGAAATTGTTTTTGTTTTGGTGGTATTATGTTTAAGGATATATTAATTGTCTTACAATTGATTACCTTCCTGGTTAGATTGATCAGTTGCAATCTACTTTTCACCAATGGGAGCACATTCCTTCCAATACTGGAGAGCAAGTGAATCTCAGAAGGAAGCTGCTTGCTCTTGGTGAGGGCATTGGGTGGCAGGTACATTGCAATATTACCATATATTAAATTAATTTTTTTTTTTCCTATTGCAGTATTATGAGATCAATCTTGGGTTTCCATTGTGCTATTGAATATCTAATGAGTTGGTGAGAAAATGATGATGGAGTGAATACAGCTTCTAATCCAATTTACTCTCAATCTTATCTTTGCTTGTGCAACTTGACAATCAAAGATCACTATTATATACTAACTTGATGGAAATAAAGATTTTGATATGACTTTTGGCCTTTGTTACACGATTTACCTCTGTCCGCAACTGCTGAAGTCCTGCTTTCTTGATAGGAAGGTGGATTCTTTGGGCAAAGCAATTGCTGTACAAGCTAGAAATCCCGCCTGCTATGGCATTGATGAAGTGGAGGTTGAAAAACGAAGGAAATGGATCAACACTGCTCGCACTCAGGTATTTTCTTGTGCCACTGTATTATATTAAAAAGTTTCAGCCACAGCAAGTGAACTTTATCGTTTGCAATGGTGGCTCAACAAACTTTGTACTGTACTTACCATGATTAACCAAAGTGTAGTTCAAATTATGTTGTATATTAGGCAGAATGTTGCATGGTGAGTTGTTTGCTTCTCCTTTTTGTGTGTGTATCACTTTCTAAGCCCAAAAATTGTTTCGACTGTGTTATTGTCTTGAACAGTCTATCACATTGTGAGCCGCTGTCTGCTCAATTAATGATGTTTATCTACAATTTTAACCTGTTGTACGGTTTTGATTTTGTCCGGGAATCAACCCCCCCAAAACAAATTGAGGGTAAGGCTATTTACCATGACCTCTTCCAAACCCCGCAAAAAGTGGGAGCTTTGTGCACTGGGTATGACCTTTAGTATGGTTTTGATCTTGTCATATATTTTTGGACAGCATATGATATGGTGTGCCTATGGCCTGTATGTGTTGTGTGGATCTCCTAAATGATTGCAATACTTCGTTAGGTGAGTGCTGTAACAAAAGCAGTGGAAGTTGTAAAGGAGTCGAATGGTACTGGCATTACTAGTGTAAATGGGATGCATAGTGAACTATTGAGGCTGCAAAATTCTCATCAGACAGATAGATCCAACCAGTACACTGCCCAGGATGGTGAAAACTTTATAGCATCAGAATCAGATAGACAGTTTCTTCTTATAAAGTATGTTATTGTTTCTTTCTCCCTTCCACACACACTTGCACAGAATCACACATATTTAGCTAATATGTGCATGTGTATTCTTTCAAAAAACTGGGTCTTTTACTTGCTAAAGATTCAGTGTTGAATTCCAGTGCTTTTTTTGTGTATCAGATGGAAAGACATCTTTAGGTTTCTATTTATATTTTCAAAACTCATATCAACAAAATTGCAGAAATCTCCCTTCTGGCTTCTAAAGATAAATGTGACCCCCCTAATTGTCTTAGAGTTAATAATTATCTCACTTGAGATGTGTGCTATCTCAACATTCTATTTCAGACATTCGACCTTCCTTTTTTTTTAGAATATTTTTTCACTTATCACTATGATAAAGAAATAGTAATAGAAAACTAATTGTTATTTAAAACAATCACAAGGTGATTTGATAGAGTGCAAATTCCATGGTCATGAAGGTCCTTTCTCTTCTCACCAAAATGTTAGTTTCGATGTTTACTATGTTCATTTGTACCAATAAATTTTAGAAGCAACATGTTCATAAATTGAGTGTGTAGCAAATTCGCTTAATGAGAGGGGTGGCCCTTATTAATGAAAAGATGAAGGATGGTTGCTTGAAATAGTTGGTCATGTGCAGAGGAGCATCTACTAGTGAGGAAAAGTGAGTTAATTCAAGTAGAAGGAATGGAAAAAGGTATCAAAAGACCTAAAATAATCAGTAGAAGTAAAAAAAAGGACATCAATTATGGAGGTAACAGAAAGTATTACTTCAAATAGAAGTGAATGACAGAAAAGAATATGTGGCCAATCTGTATTGGTTTGTTGAGGATCCATAACTGACCCCAAAATTTTGGTTGTGGTGGTTGTTGTAGGAAAGTTAGCAATGCTTTCTTTTGTTTTTGTTTTTGTTTTTTTTATGGAATTTTAATTATCAAAAAAATAATCATCCATATGTACTTGTAATCATCTGTTTGGAGGAAAAGTTCATTAAAAAATTTTAAAAATTACATAAGGTGCCTTGTCAAGTTTGGTGAGGCATTACCCTTTATTACGTACAATGGTTAAAATATTTGTAAATGCTAATCTTATAATTAAATCTATGAATCATGTCAATAAGCTCCAGCTAAAATGGCAATTCTTCCCTCTGAGAATAAGGTATATGTATTACTAATTAAAAAAAAATCTACAAATCATTAAAATAAATAATTTACAAATTTTATTGAGTTAGTAAAATGACACATTTGCCTTTTTATATGTACGGTGAATCTTATTTCATCAATGAGCCAAAAATGACTTTAATATATTAACAAAAACAAGTATTCAATTTGTAGTTTTCATCTTCTCATCACTTCTATAGATTCCTAACTCTATTGAATGTCTTAAATTATTTCAAAGATCGACCATTGTATGTAAAATTGGGTGATGCTCCATCAAATTTGTTAATGTGCCACCTTACCATAGTTTATGACTTTATTCCCCACACCTGCCTCTTTAAATAGTTTATTATTATTATTATTTATTTTAATTTTTAAATTTTTTATTTAAAAAAAAAAAAAAAAAGCTTCTCTGACTAGAAGAGACAGAATAGGAGTTGACCTGTTATTTCAGAAACATCAGGGTCGGGTTGCATCACTTTTAGGAACATGCCATTTAGTACTTATGATCTTTCATTTGTTATGGACCTTATGGTTGTCATTGGTGCTTACAGGCAACAGGATAAGGAGTTAAAGGAGGTTAGTGCTGGTGTGGCGAGAATTGGTGGTGTTGGGCTTACCGTACATAAAGTGTTCCTTGGGCAGGTAAGGACTTTACAGCTTGCATTTCTTTGTAATGCATCATGCATCTTCTACAAATCCACTGACAAAAAGTTATGCTTAACTTATATATTATCGTTTTCTGTTAAAAACACTAATGTTCATTGTTGCTGATTTGTTATGCTAAAATGTGAATTCTTTTCAGGAGAAGATTAAAGATGATTTGGGCATAGAACTTAGCTCCTCACATCACAAACGCACAAGACATGAGGCACATGCACCTACTTCTAAAGACGGCCTTGATCGTGATATTAATAAGAATGCAGCTGCTGTTGTTATAGAGTCTAAACCATCATCATCCAATAGCGCTCAGCCATCCTCTGCTGACATTATGGATACTTTGCAGCGTATTCTCCGCCATCAAGACACCATTCTCCGTTCTCAGGACACTATCACTACTCATTTGGCTCAAATTAATTCTCGCTTGGATCGTCTCGAAAGTCGTGGTCCCCCGCCTGGATATCGTTGAGGACTACCCTTGTTATTCGTGACAAAATAAAGGGAGTTTTCTTAGTTTTAGATAGATAGATTAAACTCAAGGGACTACCTGTAGGGAGAGTAGGTCTCTATATGTATTGTATGTCATATGTTATCTGACATGTGGTGTATGTATTTTCTGTTTCTTGATAGGGTGCAGTTAAGCGTGTTAGTGTACTGATGCTCATATATGTATTATTGTTCTATGTTGACTTTGATTCAGTTTGATATATGTGATTCAATTCAAAGAGTTTAATATAGAGTTTGAAATATGGGCAACTGGATTTTATGAGAATTATCTATTTCTGTTGATGTTTGCTTATGCTTGTTGGATATGTTACATGCTGTGCAATTTTATGCCCATCAAATTCTCTATACGTATAATGTAGTTGCTTGTGATTTCAGGAAAGATTATTTTAACAAGTCTGTATTGAGTCTCTAGTAGTAGTAGTAGTAGTGAGTCCTAGTTTGGTTTGAGGTTTCTCAAGGCTTACCATTTTAGTTGTGTCTATATTTTGGGATGTTTTGTCATGGAAATGGCTAAAAAGGGGAGTTTGTTAAGATTTTAGCTGGTCCATTCCATGAACATTTGCTTGTAATGAGACTTCATTTGTTAATGTATTGCCTTCAATGTAATAAGTTTGGTAGAATCTGCTCTGAAGATTCTCAAAGAAGTGTTGAATGAAGAATTTTGCTCATGCGAACATGAAGCTTTATCAAGCAAGATGGGTTGGCTCAAGTGAAACACTGTGGAGACCCGAGAGTATGCCTGATTGCCTATCCCTCAATCAAGGAGCGGTGGTGTGAAAAGTGTCTTATACACCATTTTTTCAGAGAGTTTTGAGGTTGCCACACTTGGAGCTATTGAGATAACATCTTGTGCCTATTCTCCATTGAGCATATTGAAAAGCCCATGTTAGTTTACTCTTTTATCTTGTGAATCCAAGAAGAGTGTTTTCAGATTTTGAAACCACATAGTTCCTTTCTGGCGAATTTATTGTTGTCAATTCTTCAAGGAGGTTTCTTAGAGTTCGAAATCTTATGGTTCATTGTTTTGACTGAGAGTTTGACTGGAGAAAGTTTGTTGAGGAAGATTCCATAGGTTTTTATTTTATTTTATTTTGTTTTAATTGAGCTTGGTTAGAATCGCTTACTTCTAACAAAATTTCCTCTCTTCCCTTTAACTATTTAAGTGGTCTGCAAATAACTTGGCGATTTAATAATAATTCCACTAAATAAATCTCATGACAATGATGTTCCTTGGAATTGTGCGTATGATTTGTTTGTTATTAGAAGATATTAAAGATATTAATGTGTGGGTCCAAACTCACTTAAAAAAAAAAAAAGCATTTTCTATTGATTGTATGAAAAATTCTGACAAATTGGATAAATTGCTCATTACAATAATAATAATAATAATAAGGGTGGACATAATTAAATTTTAAACTAAATGGAGACATTTAATAGTTTTTACTAAAAATTTTATTAAAAAAAAATCTAATTGAAGACAGACTACAACTACCCATACTTTTAAAGAGGGAAAAAGTGTAACTTTTTATTTTTATTTTAAATATATAAATAAATATTATATTATATAATTAGGTTTTTATTATATTTTTGGACTTTTAAAATAAATTTATTTACATACTTTAAATGTAGTTCTAAGTTTCTCAAAAAATAAAATAAAAAATGAGATAATAATTTGGCGGGCCTAGGCCAGTTCACAAACATTTTCGGGTTTGGACTGAGTCGAGCCCATTTGGAAAATGGAAATGGTCAGGAAACAAGTCCCCAGTCCCCAGTCCCAGGGCCCGAGACAACTTGCTTTCGTGTCTCTCTCTCCTGAAATCTTAAAAACTCTGAAACACAAAACTTCTTAATTCTTTGCTTCATCCACATCTCACAGATCACGCCTTTACTCCTAGGTATGTTTTCAATGTTTTTTTTTTTTTTTTTTTGGTTCTCGTGACACAATTCTCAATCTCATTGTTCTAGATCTACTATATCCCCTGGTTGTTTACGTGGATTTCGAATTCCATTGTTGGAATAATCCAATACCTCTGCGTTTTTTAATTTATAATAGCTAATCAATCTCAAAATATAGTTCAATTTTCATATTATTGTACTTTTTTGGATGCGTACAGGAAATATATATATTACTGGTTTAACTTAGAAGATGCCTTCAGCCCAAGATCCATTCTATGTTGTCAAAGAAGAAATTCAAGAATCTGTAAGTTTGTTGACTAAGTACTTAATTGCTTTTGTAGTTTTTTAATTTAGGCATATTTTAAATGTTTTAGGAAATATTTACATTTTAAACCTTATAATTCAGGGGTATAACAAGTTAAATCTTGTAGTTTTACAAGTAACAAATTAAACTCTACTGTTTCAAAAGTAACAAATTAAACCTTCCACCTATGTTAAACCCCAAACACAATGCCGTTTCGCTTTAATGGGTTGGGACTTGGGGTTTAATTTGTTACAATCTGAGACAGCGGATTATAATTCGTTACTTTTGAAACTATATGGTTTAGTTTGTTATACCCCCTAAGCTATAGGTTTTAAATTGTAATTTTTCCATATTTATGGGTTGTTACTATGTATTTGGTGTTTACATCAAGTGTTAACTAGATTGTCAGCTCTATCACTCATCTTTTTATTCCCTCGCTTCCCTGGCACTGTATTATTGTAATGGGCTTAATTCCACTTTTATCTGTCATAATTATAATTTGAATAAACAAAACAGACAGGATGTAGCAGAAACTGGAGTAGATATGTTGTGGTCTGTGTATGTTGATACTGTCTCATTCATTGGTTTGTTTGGTCAGTCTTGTGATTGATTTCTGCTAATCTTGGAAGCATGGTAACTTCAAACTGGTAGCCATGCCATATCCATATCAGACGCATATCCGCTACGGATACTCTTGGATACCTCGGGATACTTAAACTTACTTTCTCTCTAGTTTTAATATTTAGACATATTTTATGCGCACTTTTTGTTTATCTCGTAAACTATAAATTAGCATTGCATGTACTTATTAAAAAAAAACTATAAATTAGCATATTTTGTACTTAAGAAAACATTTGTTTATATAATAAATAAATAATTATTAATGCCTTTATCATATTCTAAATTTTTAAGAATTGATGTATCCCCATGTCCATATTGTATCATGTACGTGTTTCATGTCCTTATTGGTGCTTTCTATCCTAGCTTCTAATATTAACATATAAATAGCTATTGAACTTTTCACTTTTGGATCAAGATATTGTGACCCATAGGGATGGTCATACACCACCATATATAACTGTGGTAGATGTATGGTTCCCCCCCCCCCCCCCCCCCTTTCCTCTCTCCCTTTATTAACCAAGAGCAGTTTAGTTGGATTTGTTGTATCGATTTGCTTGGAATAATTGAAAGTGTTCTCCACTTGGGGTCATTCTTAATTTATAATAAACACTTGTTCTTTTGCATTATATTAACAATATTCGTGTCTTGTCTCTGTCTCTTTAAAATATACACACGCATTCACACAAAGACACTTATTCTCTTGCTGATATCGTTTACAAACCCACCTGGTATTAGTAATTGTGTTTGAATTTGTTTGGTGGCATTATGTTTAAGAGAAGTATGTATTAATTGTCTTACGGTTGATTACCTTCCTGGTTAGATTGATAAGTTGCAATCTACTTTTCACCAATGGGAGCATATTCCTTCCAATACTGGAGAGCGAGTAAATCTTATAAAGGAGCTGCTTGCTGGTTGTGAGAGCATTGAGTGGCAGGTACATCCAATATTATTATATATTCAAATTGATTATTTTTTCCTATTGTAGTGATTTGAAATCCATCTTGGGTTTCCATTGTGTTATTGAATATTAAAGAGTCAGCGAGAGGTTGATGAGGGTGTGAATAAATCTTCTAATCCAATTTACTCTTATCTTACCTTTACTTGCGCGACTTGACAATCAAATTCCTTATTCTATACTAACTTGATAGCAATAAAGATTTTTATGACTTTTGGCCTTTGTTACACTATTTACCTCTGTCTGCAATTGCTGAAGTCCTGCTTTCTTGATAGGAAGGTGGATGAATTGGACAAAGCAATTGCTGTAGCAGCTAGAGATCCTGCCTGGTATGGATTGATGAAGTGGAGATTGAAAAACGAAGGAGATGGACCGGCACTGCTCGCACTCAGGTATTTTCTTGTGCAACTGTATTGTATAAACAAGTTTCAGCTACAGCAGGTAAAGTAGTGAACCTTGTCATTTGCAATGATGGCTTAACAAAGTTTGAATTGTACTTACCATGATTAACCAAAGAGTGTTTAAGTTATGTTGTATATTACACAGAGCGTTGCGTCATGAGCTGTTTGTTTCATTTTTTATCTGTATCACACACTAAGCCCAAAAATCATTTCAAAGTTGTTGTGTGTATTTGTCCACTCAAAACTAATGGTGTTTATATAAAAATTTAACTTGTAGTATAGTTTTGATTCTGTCACATACAGCATATTACATGGTGCACCCATGGCCTGTATGTGCTGTGCGGATCTCCTAAATGATTGCGATACTTCATTAGGTGAGGTCTGTAAAGAAAGCAGTGGAAGCTGGAAAGGAGTCAAATGGTAGTAGCAGTACTAGTGTGAATGGGATGCATAGAGAACTAATGAGGCTGCCAAATTCTCATCAGACAGAGAGATCCAACAAGTACACTGGCGAGGATGACGATNTAAGTGAGTTTATTAAACTCTGTTTTTCTCCTCCTTGTATTTTTCTGGGTTTGCTCTATGATCTTCATGCATAAATAACCATCGTATATATAACATTCCTTACTTATCAAAAAAAAAAGTTTATTTAACTCTAGGGAATGAAAAAAAGGTAAAGAAAGACCTAAAATAACTTAGTAGTGGTAAAAATGGACGTGTCAAGTACGGAGGTAACAAAGATTATGACTTCAAATAGAATAGAATGATGAAACAAAATATATGTGGCCGATCCTGATTAATTTGTTGAGGATCTATAACCGACTCCCATATTTTTAGATTAAGTCTTGGTTGTTTTAGTAGTAAGAAAAAGAACAATGCTATTTTTTTGTTGTTGTAGTTTCTGATATTTTAATTATGTAAGTGATCATTCATATGTACTTTTAATCACGTCTAATTAAAATATATTTAGATGATCATCTAATCACAACGTAATGGATTGGAATAGATTCCTTTCAAACCACTTTGGAGGAAAAGTTTATTTTTATTTTTAAAAAAAAAGAAAAAAATTAAAAAAAATTACCCCTTTTTTTAATGTACAATGGTTATATCATTTGTAAATCCTAATTTTTTTTTTTTTTTTAAAATCTATAAATCATGCCAATAAGCTCTAGTGAAAAAATGGCACCTCCCCTTAGTAAGATCAAGGCAAAAGGTACTTATATAATTTTTTTTTTTTTAAATGTGGTGAGGGGGTGTGTAATTACGAATAAGAAATATACCAATCATAAAAATTTATATTTTCCAAGTTTTCTTGAGTTAGTAAAGTAAATCTTATTGATAGAAATAAGAATTCAATTTGTAGTTTTCACTTTCACATTGCTTCTATTAGATTCCTATATCTGCTGGATGTCCCTAAGTTATTACAAAGATTGACCATTGTATGTAAAAATGAGAAAATTATTAGGCACTTCCGGAGTATCATAAATGCGTAGTCCTCCCTCACATGAATTAGTGGGTCCCACCATGAATTTAATTAGTGGGACCTATCATTTATGGAAGAGGAGAGAGTATGTATTTATGGTAATCCGGGAGTACACAATAATTTCCCGTAAAAATGAGTGATGCTCCTTAGTTTTGTTGATGTGCTGACTTATGATAGTTTATGCCTCGCCCACCTCAAAATAAGAAAAAGAAAAAAAAAAAAACTGCTCTAACTAGACAGAACAGGAGGTGACCTGTTATTTTAGAAGCATCAGGATCGGGTTGCGTCATTTTTAGGAACAAGCAGTTTAGTCCATAAGATCTTTCATTTTGATTTGTTATGGTTGTCATTTTGTGCTTGTAGGCAACAGGATGAGGATTTAGACGAGCTTGGTGCAAGTCTGGTAAGAATTGGAGATGTTGGGCTTACCATACACGACGAGCTCCTTGGGCAGGTAAAGACTTTAAAGCTTGCGTTTCTTTTTGATGCCTCTACCACAAATCCACCAACAAAAAGTTATGCGCAACTTATGGTGCATGTTTATTCTATAAGCATTTTGATGCCTGAGTAACACTCTTGCACCTAGTACTTTTAAGTTTTAACTCTTGATGAACTCTAAAAATGATTGTTTTTGCTGATTTGTTATACTAAAATGTGAAATCTTTTGGTGCTTCAGGAGAAGATTCTAGATGATTTGGGCATGGAAATGGATAGTACATCAAATCGTCTTGATTTTGTTCAGGTGAACCTTTATCGCTTTACCTGTAGGTTTGAATCTAAGATTATATTTTCCAACCCTGTAAAAAATGGACCACCCTACCAATAATCCAAAATTCAGAAGTTGGGCTACTCTTTAGTCCTCTAATAATAAGTTGGCTGTAGCTTCACAATTCTAGCTAATTAAAAGAAGGACAAAGTTTAGTTACAAAATTGGTTGTAGACTAAAGTTACAATCATATAATAAATAATATCTTTTTATTAGAGGTGAATTTTGACAAGTCTACCATTGGATTATATCTTCTACTTATATACTCCATGCACGCAAAATTTCTAGAAAATTAAAGATCAATAGTTGTGTCATCAATAAGTTGTTTAAATTGCAGTTTTTGTAGTTTTAAATTACGCATAAAATATTAACTTACAGATCATATAGTAAATAATATCCGATTGGCACAAAATTTGACATGTGTATTAAGAGTGTAAAAAATATACATTTCAACGATTAGATTTTCAAAATATATAATAATACTTATTTTATTGAGAAATGTTGTTTTGTAACCGGACTTTGTCCTTAAAAGAATTGGTTGTACTATTGATATCATAAGAGGTCAAATGGATCTTTTTTAATTCTCCTTGCAGAAAAAGGTGGCTATGGTCATGAAGAAGGCTGGTATCAAGGGACAGATAATGATGATATTGTTTTTGGTGGTTCTTTTCATTGTCCTGTTTGTATTGGTCTTCTTGACCTAATCATGAGAGTGAAGTCAGTTTGCCGTGTATGTACATAAGAGAGTTGCTGATCTATAGGAGGAACTATGGGACTCGGGGAATACAGAGAATTTTTAATGGTAATTTATACTTGTGCTACATAAAAGCAGACGTGGAACATCAGAACCAAGGAAGAATCTTTGTTTTTAATTTTTATTTGTTTATTATTATTAGCGGACTGAAATTCGATATTGAACAGATTGAGTTAAAAATATACTGTAAATCAGACCCGCATATTTGTTTTTGTTTGTTTATTCCTCCATGTGAGGGTGATGTTTGTTCTGGCTTCTTATTGTCAATTGCTATATAGAAGGTTTATACTTGGATTTCAGTTCCATGTTAGTCCATGAGCATTTTTATTATGCCCTTGGAGGGCTATCCTGTCATTAACATTGTGTTTGGTTGGGGTGATTTTAGGGGGATGGAAAAAATAGAGTGGAAAACTGAGTGAAAAATTGAGTGGAAAACAGTATTTTTCACTGTTTGGGAAAGAGAGGAAAATAGGGAGAGAGGAAAACTCGGGAGAAAATTTTCTCTTCTGGGCCCACAAATTTCATCTCCCCAAATCAGGAGGAAAAGCCTGAGTGGAAAACCAATGAAGAACACTTTTACACAAATGCCATCTCGTTCCCAACGGTCACAACAACTCAGTAAAGAAGAAAGAAGACAATTTTTCAACCACTAACTCAGCACAACCCAACTATCACCACCACAACCCAAAAATAACTCAAAATCAACCAAAAACAATTTAAAATTAACTCAAAATCAAACCCAAAATCCACAGAAAATCAACTCAAAATCAAATCCTTATTGTTCAATCATCTTCATCTTCATCATCATCATCTTCTTTTTTCCTTGTAGCTTTCGAACGTTAAAAAAAAAAAAAAAAAAAAAAAGAAAAGATGTAGAGACTTGAGGGGCGGAGACTTTTTGTGGGTTAGGGGAAAGTGAGAGTTAAGTCACTTTATGGGTTAAGTGGGTTAGGTGGAAAATAATAAAAAAAAAGTGATAAAAAATATTATTTTAATAAAAAAGTATGTATAATAGATAAATTGACGTAAGTGTTTTGTGAAAGTGATGATGTGGTAAATTTTATATTATTTAATAAGTACAAATAAATTTATTTCTTACATATTATGTAATAAGGGTATAATAGTCAATTTATATAAATTACATTTTCTATCCTTCTCTTTTTCTCTCAAACCAAATAAAAGAGTTTTTCATCCTCCCACTTTTCCGCCCCTCCAACCAAATACACAAGAGAAAAAGCTAAATATTTTCCTTTCTTCCACTTTTCCATCCTTCCACAATTTTCGATCCTCTCACTTTTCCACTCCTCCAACCAAACGGATCCTAATAAAAAATATTTTATTTTCTCTCTTTTTTGTTTGGTTGGGAGTGGAAAAGTGGAGGGATAAAAAAATGAGTTTGAATAAATTTACTCATATACTCTTGTTAAAGAATGATGCCAAATTTTTTTAAAAAAAATGACAAATAACCACACAAAAAAGAGCAATCACCCAAAATTTTTTATAAAATAAAAAACATGTTCCAAAAAAAATCAAATCCAGTAAAAATAAAAATAAACTATCATGCCCAAGCCCTAAAAAATCAAAAGGAAAAAAAAATTAGAAAAAAAAGAGAGGCAATGTTAATGCCCAAGAAAAAAAAAAAAAGTGGCAACTGGCAACGTGATTGCCCAAAAAAAAGAAAAAAGAAAAAAAAAAGGGGGGCAACGTTAATGGCAACGTTGTTGCCCAGAAAAAAATAATTTTTTTTTTTAAAATTAAAAAAAGAGTATTTGTGTAAATTATATTATTCAGCACTTTTTCCTCTCTATTTTCCTCTTAAATTGAGAGGATAAAAAAATGTGGGGCCAGAGGGATTATTTTCCTTCCTATTTTCTGTCACTCTTGTTTTCTCTCCTGAACCAAACAGTGAAAAATGCCATTTTTCACCATATTTTCTTATTCTTATTTTCACCCTAACCAAACATACCCTTAGAGAATATATTGTTGCATTGTAGCCCATTATACTAATCTCGTCACACTCTGGCCTCTGCGCGTGTAATGAAGCTCTTTATTTGTTTATTTTGAGTTTAGTGTCACAGTTTTCCATTCATTCATTTAAAAAAAAAAAAAAAAAAACTCAAATCAACATGTACTTTAAATATAAACACAATCACATTGGTGATAGTGGTTCCTCTTCTACATTTGACTTTAGAACCATCAATGTAAAAGAGAAATGTATACTTTCAAACCAAATCAAGTAATATAATGAAATATAATTTAAAAAAAAAAACCAAAAAACAAAATAAAAGAAGATATCAATGACAACGTACCCCAATAACAATGTAAAATATAGCGTATTGGACTCCAATGACAGCGCAATCTCACTCACAATATGTTCATAGATATTAATTAAAAAAAATGGAAGGAAAAGAAACTCATAATTGTAAACTCAATAAACTAAATACGAAAACCACAACTGTAAACCCGGTGAAATAAATAGTACGAAGGAAAAAAGAAGAAGACAGAATTTGATTTCTTTTGTGGTACTAAACCACTGTCAAAATAAACTATTTTTTCTTCCCATTCTTCAATCAGTATTAATGATCTTTGGTTTGGTTCCACAGTGTCTGAACAATTCAACTAGAGAGGCTAGGATCAGGAACGAATGGAGAGACAATATAAAAAGCGTGTGCAGGGAAACTTAAAAATAGATGTGTGATTTTTTTTTATAAGATATGTGTGATATTTTTAAATAAAGATTGTGTGTGCTATTTTTTAGGAAAAATATGTCAAAGATGTGTGAGATATGTTTTTTATTTATTATTATTATAGAAATTGTGTGAGAATATCTAAATTAGAGATAGTATCTCCTAAAAAAAATGGATAAGCAGTAAAAATTTGATGGAAGACAATATGTGGGTTTTTAAGTATAAATTGAATTTGAAAACTAATGGGAAAGTGATCCTATTTTGTAGGTAATGTTATTTATGAGAATTAGAGATGTATTTTTACAGGATTGTTCTTCAGCTTTATCTCTTCTAAAATCTAGGGATGTAGGGGTATTTTAAAACCAAAGAAATGTCCATCCCAAATAGGAGAAACCCTTTAAATGGTAGTGTACAGATAGAAGATAATCCTATAATTCATCCCGAATAGGAGAAACCCTTTAAATGATAGTGTATTCGATAGTTACAACAATTGGAGGATTGAACCTTAGTTCTCCTCATAAAAAAAGAGCGAGCAATATCACTGAGCTACAAGGCTCGATAATCCTATAAATATAATTGGAACCATTTTTTTTTTTCTTTTACAGTCAATTGACTTCACGCTAATCTATACCATTTATAATTATGGAGGCCATAGAACTTCTACTAAATTATGATAAGTTGTTACATTTACTTCACCCGCCTCTTCTCTTCACCTATCGTTAAGATAACAAAATGGTATTAATATTTAATGCGCCAAGTTCCAACTTTGCTGAAGAGAGCCATGGAAGATGGGAGTTGAGGTTGAAATTGCAGAGGTTGGTCTTGTAAAAAAAACAAAAACTTTTTGACTTCATTTGTAATGTCATGGTTTACAGTGTTGGAATATACATCTTGTATTGGATGAGATGAGGGGCGTAAGTGCTGTAGATGATTTGGGCATGATATGAGGTACATAATGTTATGTTGTACATGAGATGAGGTACTTCAAAACTTTGGGGTCTGCAGAGAAAACAACAGAATGCCATTGTAGAAAGTAGATACTGAAGCAAGCTTCGGTGTCATATGTAAACCATAGAAACCATCATTCAGTAATTTTAAGTCCAGTGGGAATTAAGTTGGGAAGGGTAAATGCCAAACCAGTAAATCCTACTAAAATTGAGGTGAGTTTTCTTCCTTTGTAAGAAGGTATCTCCTATCTCGTGGATTTGGTATATCAATTATCACTCTTACAATATGTAGGTCTCATATGTTGAAAAAAAAGAGTGATGTATATGTCAAATGTATGAGATAATTATTGTTCTCTCTCTTTTACTACTTTTTTTTTTTTTTAGAGAACTCTCTTTTACTATTTGTGTGTGTGTGTGTGTTTATATATTTTAATGGTCATACATTTTTTATATGGTCTTGCTTGCTTCTCTAATCAGCCTAGAGGTGATGGGGTTCATTCTCATGGGTCATATTATTGTGATTTAGTGATTTACACCTAAATTTTAATGTTTTATTATTTTATTTGGTATTTAATGGTTTGCTATAGTTTATTTGCTATATATATTGAAATTTTTTTGTTATTTATATTTGATTATATTAATTTGAGTAATTAAATTGAGTTATTCTTATACTTGTTTATTTGTCACAGTTATATTTGATATAGTAGCATGGGTAATTATTAAATTGAGGTGTTGAGTTAAAGACAAATTCACTTTAATTGTTTGGTTTTGTTTGATTGCATGCATTACATTGTTTATTTATCTTTAATGGATACATAACTAGTTTCTAAATTTAATATTCATATTTCAAAGTATGAGTAATTTATGGGGAAATTATCCATAACTTAATTCATAATTTAAGAGAAAAAGTGTTCAAAATTCATAGGCTACTACTCAATATCTCAAATATTGAAACTTTAGATGTCAAACCCCTGAGAAAGTTCAAAGATGGGAACCTAAAGAAGTAGACATTTCTTCCCTTAGAATATGAATTCCTAGATAAATCACTAATCATGTCTTATCTAATTATGAGGATTGGCTTTGTAAGATAAATCACTTTGTGTAGGCATGATATAGATCCATATTTTCACATCACCAGGGCAGGGCAGGGTGATATTTTCCTTGGCCTAGCCTAGGGCATGATTTCATTTTTCTAATTATTCAACTGTTTTTACCATTTTGTTATGCACAATCATCTTTCTTTCTTTCCTTTTTTTTTTTTTTTTTTTTTTTTTTTTTTTTTTCTTC
>NW_027069509.1:1577425-1646492 GCF_002906115.3 Quercus suber
GCCCAGACAGACAAAAGAATGTGACTCCTAGGCTGATGATTCTAAGCACTAACTGCGGGGTGTAGTCTTTGTCAAACCGGTATTTGATTACAAATTTGTAGTTGATAATTGATATCAAACTGTTGAAGTATGCCGACAATAGCATTAGCATGTGAATCATGATATATGTTTGTTCGTGTCATCCCACTGGTGTAATATGGTTGGGATGCAATCATATATGTTATTTCTTCACCAACTACTGAGAAAGTGAGAATTAAGCTTATGCCCAAGTGGAAGGTCCTACACTTTGACAATGTCCTAGCACACACCCAAGTTTCTTGCTTTGGCCTCGCTAGTGGGTATGATGAAATTCCCTTTTCTTTTATCAATCATTGAATTTGCTACAAGATATTAACACATTATCTCACATAATATTTGTGATATAACTTTTGTTTGTTGAAATTGGATCTAATACGATTTCCCGAAGGAAATGACAGATAGCAAACGAATTATATAGATATGAGTGCTAAGAACATGGAAGAATAAGAATAAGTATCGTTAAATATGGTAAAATAGATGCAAAAGCAAAAACATAAAATATAGTAACACAGTGGTTCAATTTGATAGCCTATGTCCAAGAATGAAACCCTTAAAAGTTACATCGATCTTTAATATTTTGCTAAATATTAGCATTGATGTATACCATGTTGAACATGTTAGAGTAAATGCAGAAGAGAAAGTATAAAATAAAAACACAAGAATACGAGGATTGCATGGTTTAGTCTTGCCGGCCTACTTCTATGGAGGAAACTCTTAAGGGTTACATCTTTATTATATAAGAGTATAGCACTAGTACAATAACTTATGTTACAATTAACTATAAAATGAGTATATATATAGTAGGCTAAACCCTAAACTTCTAGTACACGTAGAAAACTTGTCTTGCATAAAAAGTAGGTGTGGGCTTGGGCCTATATTTCTAACATATATGAGTTTAATATAAATCTTTTGTTACAATAAACCTAACATAAGTATATATAGTAGGCCAAATCATAAACTAATCATACACTAACTATAGTTAATAAGGTGTAGTATAAGTAGAAGATTTAACCTACGTAGGTTTAGACTTGAACCTATTGGGCTAATATATCTCTACCTTGCTATAAAAGGGTTCCATAGCCTTTAGTTAAGAGCAAAATCTAACTTCAAACATCTATATCTATATATTATTAAAATCTGAAGCGTGACATTTATTGCTGCTGAGCTCCTGTAGAGCCACCTCATCGCCACATCATTCGCCACATAATTATTATTTATTATTTATTCCTATTTTTTTACAAAAAAAAAAAAAAATAGATTATTGACTTTACATATTCATCTTTGTCGGTTTTAACATCTATATATATATATATATATTTCTTTTTTATTTCCAATTTTTCTATAATTTTTTTTACATTCACTTATTTTTTAAATATTTACACTTTCTTCAACTTTTCTTCTTCTCTTACCTTTTCATCTCTCCACTACCCTCATTTTAATATTGTTATTCATCTTTCCCTTCATCTTTCTTTATTTGTCTCTTCTTATCACTTTCCTCTTATTATAAATTTGTCACTCTTTTCCATTTTTTGCATAGTTTTCTCTCACAAAAGGGTTCTCTCTCTCTCTCTCTCTCTCTCTCTCTCTCTCTCTCTCTGTTTTGGTGGATTTTTATTTTTTATTGTATCTCCGCTTTAGGTTAATAAATTTTTGTATTTTTAAGAACTCTAATTTAGGTTGATACGATTTAGTTTTGTCTTTTAAGTTATTATTATTATTATTTTGCTCTTTGATTGTTAAATTTTATCCAATTACATTATAAAAAATAAAAGATAGTAGATAAAAATAAAATAGTATTACATTACACAGCATAATTTGGATAATTTAGTGTTTATTGTTATATCTTTTAATTTTTCTTTTTTTTTTTCTTCTCTTCTATTTTACTCAATATTGAAATTCAACCACATCCTCTTTGTCATTAAATTATTTATATTTTCTCTCTTTTTCTTTTAAAAAATAAAAAATGTAATATTTTACTTAAATTCAAATAAAAGAAAACTGTACTCATTTTTTTTTTATCACTTACACTTTCTCCAATATTTCTCCTTCTCTTTACCTTTCATCTCCCCAAACATTCTACCTTGATATCACTCTTCCTCTTTCCATTTTTCATCCTTTATTTTGTTTTTTTTTTATTATCACCCTCTTATTATAAATTTGTAATTCACTCTTCCATTGTTTACATAATTTTCTCTTAAAAAAAGTGATTATTTCCCACTCTTTCTCCCTTAATTTTTTGGTGGATTTTTATTTTATTTTTCTTGCATCTTTATTTTAGCTTGATAAAGTTTTGTATTCTTTAGAACTCTATTTTGGTTGATGGGATTTAGTTTTGTGTTTTAAGTTTTTTTTTTTAAATTTTTTTTTAATGACTTTGATTGTTAAATATTATCATATTGCATTAAAATGTAGGGATAAAGGCCCAACATTATAAATTGGGCCTTGGGCCTTGGGCCTTATCCGAAGACGTTGGTATGTCCGAGGAGAGGCAAACAGTTGTGAGGAGTTCCAAGTTTGAAGTCTCATAAGAAAGGAGTTAAGGATGGTCCGAGGAGTGGATCCTCCTCGGATGTGATGAATACAGTTCAAATTTGTGTTTCAACAATCTAGGTGACCCTCCAAAAGGCTCCAGCGATAAGGATGTGCATCATATACGTATTAGAACGATAAAAACTCAGAAATATCTAAGGAAAAGTTGCTACCATCGCATTAAATGCATTGCATCTACTTTTCTGACCGCATTTATGTAGAGAAGACCCTTGAACAGAGTTGTCCTAGCTACCACCACTCATAGAAAGCTAAACAAGATGTTTGATGGGACATAAAAAAAAAAAAAACTCAAATCAACATGTACTTAAATATAAACACAATCACATTGGTGATAGTGATTCCTCTTCTACATTTGACTTTAGAACCATTAATGTAAAAGAGAAATGTATACTTTCAAACCAAATCAAGTAATATAATGAAATATAATTTAAAAAAAAAAAAAAACCAAAAAACAAAATAAAAGAAGATATCAATGACAACGAACCCCAATAACAATGTAAAATATAGTGTATTGGACTCCAATGACAGCGCAATCTCACTCACAATATGTTCATAGATATTAATTAAAAAAATGGAAGGAAAAGAAACTCATAATTGTAAACTCAATAAACTAAATACGAAAACACTACTGTAAACCCGGTGAAATAAATAGTACGAAGGAAAAAAAAAAGACAGAATTTGATTTCTTTTCTGGTACTAAACCACTGTCAAAATAAACTATTTTTTCTTCCCATTCTTCAATCAGTATTAATGATCTTTGGTTTGGTTCCACAGTGTCTGAACAATTCAACTAGAGAGGCTGGGATCAGGAACGAATGGAGAGACAATATAAAAAGCATGTGCAGAGAAACTTAAAAATAGATGTGTGATTTTTTTTTTATAAGATATGTGTGATATTTTTAAATAAAGATTGTGTGTGCTATTTTTTAGGAAAAATATGTCAAAGATGTGTGAGATATGTTTTTTTTTATTATTATTATTATAGAAATTGTGTGAGAATATCTAAATTAGAGATAGTATCTCCTAAAAAAAATGGATAAGCAGTAAAAATTTGATGGAAGACAATATGTGGGTTTTTAAGTATAAATTGAATTTGAAAACTAATGGGAAAGTGATCCTATTTTGTAGGTAATGTTATTTATGAGAATTAGAGATGTATTTTTACAGGGTTGTTCTTCAGCTTTATCTCTTCTAAAACCTAGGGATGTATGGGTATTTTTAAACCAAAGAAATGTCCATTCCAAATAGGAGAAACTCTTTAAATGGTAGTGTATAGATAGAAGATAATCCTATAATTCATTTCAAATAGGGAAACCCCTTAAATGGTAGTGTATTCGATAGTTACAATAATTGGAGGATTGAACCTTAGTTCTCCTCATAAAAAAAGAGCGAGCAATATCACTGAGCTACAAGGCTCGATAATCCTATAAATATAATTGGAACCATTTTTTTTTTTTCATTTACAGTCAATTGACTTCTCGCTAATCTATACCATTTATAATTATGGAGGCCATAGAACTTCTACTAAATTATGATAAGTTGTTACATTTACTTCACCCGCCTCTTCTCTTCACCTATCGTTAAGATAACAAAATGGTATTAATATTTAACGCGCCAAGTTCCAACTTTGCTGAAGAGAGCCATGGAAGATGGGAGTTGAGGTTGAAATTGCAAAGGTTGGTCTTGTAAAAAAAACAAAAACTTTTTGACTTCATTTGTAATGTCATGGTTTACAGTGTTGGAATATACATCTTGTATTGGATGAGATGAGGGGCGTAAGTGCTGTAGATGATTTGGGCACGATATGAGGTACATAATGTTATGTTGTACATGAGATGAGGTGCTTCAAAACTTTGGGGTCTGCAGAGAAAACAAGAGAATGCCATTGTAGAAAGTAGATACTGAAGCAAGCTTCGGTGTCATATGTAAACCATAGAAACCATCATTCAGTAATTTTAAGTCCAATGGGAATTAAGTTGGGAAGGGTAAATGCCAAACCAGTAAATCCTACTAAAATTGAGGTGAGTTTTCTTCCTTTGTAAGAAGGTATCTCCTATCTCGTGGATTTGGTATATCTATTATCACTCTTACAATATGTAGGTCTCATATGTTGAAAAAAAAAAGTGATGTATATGTCGAATGTATGAGATAATTATTGTTCTCTCTTTTACTACTTTTTTTTTAGAGAACTCTCTTTTACTATTTGTGTGTGTGTGTTTATATATTTTAATGGTCATACATTTTTTATATGGTCTTGCTTGCTTCTCTAATCAGCCTAGAGGTGATGGGGTTCATTCTCATGGGTCATATTATTGTGATTTAGTGATTTACACCAAAATTTTAATGTTTTATTATTTTATTTGGTATTTAATGGTTTGCTATCGTTTATTTGCTATATATATTGAAATTTTTTTGTTATTTATATTTGATTATATTAATTTGAGTAATTAAATTGAGTTATTCTTATATGCTTGTTTATTTGTCACAGTTATATTTGATATAGTAGCATGGGTAATTATTAAATTGAGGTGTTGAGTTAAAGACAAATTCACTTTAATTGTTTGGTTTTGTTTGATTGCATGCATTACATTGTTTATTTATCTTTAATGGATACATAACAAGTTTCTAAATTTAATATTCATATTTCAAAGTATGAGTAATTTATGGGGAAATTATCCATAACTTAATTCATAATTTAAGAGAAAAAGTGTTCAAAATTCATAGGCTACTACTCAATATCTCAAATATTGAAACTTTAGTTGTCAAACCCCTGAGAGAGTTCAAAGATGGGAACCTAAAGAAGTAGACATTTCTTCCCTTAGAACATGAATTCCTAGATAAATCACTAATCATGTCTTATCTAATTATGAGGATTGGCTTTGTAAGATAAATCACTTTGTGTAGGCATGATATAGATCCATATTTTCACATCACCAGGGCAGGCCAGGGTGATATTTTCCTTGGCCTAGCCTGGGCATGATTTCATTTTTCTAATTATTCAACTGTTTTTACCATTTTGTTATGCACAATCATCTTCTTTTTTTTTTTTTTTTTTTTTTTTTGCATTACAGCCTCTCAGCTAATCAATTTTGGAAGGAATGAAATATGGATTTATTATATTATAAGCTCCAAGTAATATATGATAGCTATTGTCCCTATGCAGCTCATTTGAGTGGAGATCATATTCTAGGGGACCAGAGGAAGTCACGAGTGTTGCTTAAAGAAAGGTACTATATGTTTACATAGCTAGTGGGGGTGCACTTCCTCATTGTGAACAGTGAGCATAAGATAGGGATGTAGGCTAATAATTGATGGATGATGTAAAGGGCATAAGATAGAAATTAGAAGAGACAATCACGGGCAAGTAGAAAATCTCTAATGGAAAACTAAAGGAGTTTCAACTTTTTAGCATTTCAATACGAGGCATATTGAGGCTTTAGAAATATCCCCAGTGGCCTATAATGGAAACTTTGTTGCTCTCTTTCTTTGTTCCATACTTCCATTTGCACTCTTTAATTGCACATGATTAAATATTTTCTCAAGATACCTACAAGTCATTCTTTGATGTAACAACTAACAATTATTACATTTTTCATAATTCAACTATTACAATAAGTGCAAGATGGGAGATTCGATTCTGATTCACCTCATAAAAGAAATAACTTTTTTTATAATTCAACTATTACAATGAATGTGAGATGGAGGATTTGGATTCTGGTTTTCCTCATAAAGGAAATAAAGCGGGACCATTAAACTACAAGCTTCTTAGCAAGAGTCAAGATAAAATCGAATAATTTATCACAAGTTATATAGTTGAACTTTATGTTTTGGATTAAGTGGTTTTATTTTCTAGCAGGACAACAGAAATGGGCTGAGCTTTCAACTTTCAAGGTCCCACCAATTGTACGCCTTCCCCAGACGAAAAGGTCTCGAATCCATAAAAAATGAGCAGAAATTTTAGCATTTTCTGCACTTTCTGTTTACTGTCATTAGCCCAACTTTTTTATGGTTGTCAGCCCAGACAGACAAAAGAATGTGACTCCTAGGCTGATGATTCTAAGCACTAACTGCGGGGTGTAGTCTTTGTCAAACCGGTATTTGATTACAAATTTGTAGTTGATAATTGATATCAAACTGTTGAAGTATGCCGACAATAGCATTAGCATGTGAATCATGATATATGTTTGTTCGTGTCATCCCACTGGTGTAATATGGTTGGGATGCAATCATATATGTTATTTCTTCACCAACTACTGAGAAAGTGAGAATTAAGCTTATGCCCAAGTGGAAGGTCCTACACTTTGACAATGTCCTAGCACACACCCAAGTTTCTTGCTTTGGCCTCGCTAGTGGGTATGATGAAATTCCCTTTTCTTTTATCAATCATTGAATTTGCTACAAGATATTAACACATTATCTCACATAATATTTGTGATATAACTTTTGTTTGTTGAAATTGGATCTAATACGATTTCCCGAAGGAAATGACAGATAGCAAACGAATTATATAGATATGAGTGCTAAGAACATGGAAGAATAAGAATAAGTATCGTTAAATATGGTAAAATAGATGCAAAAGCAAAAACATAAAATATAGTAACACAGTGGTTCAATTTGATAGCCTATGTCCAAGAATGAAACCCTTAAAAGTTACATCGATCTTTAATATTTTGCTAAATATTAGCATTGATGTATACCATGTTGAACATGTTAGAGTAAATGCAGAAGAGAAAGTATAAAATAAAAACACAAGAATACGAGGATTGCATGGTTTAGTCTTGCCGGCCTACTTCTATGGAGGAAACTCTTAAGGGTTACATCTTTATTATATAAGAGTATAGCACTAGTACAATAACTTATGTTACAATTAACTATAAAATGAGTATATATATAGTAGGCTAAACCCTAAACTTCTAGTACACGTAGAAAACTTGTCTTGCATAAAAAGTAGGTGTGGGCTTGGGCCTATATTTCTAACATATATGAGTTTAATATAAATCTTTTGTTACAATAAACCTAACATAAGTATATATAGTAGGCCAAATCATAAACTAATCATACACTAACTATAGTTAATAAGGTGTAGTATAAGTAGAAGATTTAACCTACGTAGGTTTAGACTTGAACCTATTGGGCTAATATATCTCTACCTTGCTATAAAAGGGTTCCATAGCCTTTAGTTAAGAGCAAAATCTAACTTCAAACATCTATATCTATATATTATTAAAATCTGAAGCGTGACATTTATTGCTGCTGAGCTCCTGTAGAGCCACCTCATCGCCACATCATTCGCCACATAATTATTATTTATTATTTATTCCTATTTTTTTACAAAAAAAAAAAAAAATAGATTATTGACTTTACATATTCATCTTTGTCGGTTTTAACATCTATATATATATATATATATTTATATTATATAAGAGTATAGCACTAGTACAATAACTTATGTTACAATTAATCATAAAATGAGTATATATATAGTAGGCTAAACCCTAAACTTTTAGTACACGTAGAAAACTTGTCTTGCATAAAAAGTAGGTGTGGGCTTGGGCCTATATTTCTAACATATATGAGTTTAATATAAATCTTTTGTTACAATAAACCTAACATAAGTATATATAGTAGGCCAAATCATAAACTAATCATACACTAACTATAGTTAATAAGGTGTAGTATAAGTAGAAGATTTAACTTACGTAGGTTTAGACTTGAACCTATTGGGCTAATATATCTCTACCTTGCTATAAAAGGGTTCCATAGCCTTTAGTTAAGAGCAAAATCTAACTTCATACATTTATATCTATCTATATATATCTAAAAGCTGAATCGTAACATTTATTGTTGCTACGCTCTGATTAAGCCACCTAAGCAGCCACGTCATTATCCTTTTCTGTTTCTAATTTTTCCTAAATATTTTAAAATCATTTTCTCATTTAATAAGGGGACTTAAAAATTCCATTATTTAAAAATTAAAATATCTTTTAATCATTATTTTTATTATAAATATCTTTTTTCTTTTCAATTTTCCTATAATTATTTTTAACATTTATTTTTTTAATATTTAAACTTCTCCAACCTTTCTCCTTCCCTTACCTTTTCATCTCCCCACTACTTTTCCAACATTTCTTCCCTCCTTACCTTTTCATCTCTCCACTACCTTCTACATTAATATCATTCTTCCTTTTCTCCTTCATCTTCCTTCATTTT
This sequence comes from Quercus suber, assembly GCF_002906115.3. Lineage (NCBI taxonomy): Eukaryota > Viridiplantae > Streptophyta > Magnoliopsida > Fagales > Fagaceae > Quercus > Quercus suber. The sequence continues at coordinate 1,586,264 of NW_027069509.1, forward strand.
TGTCTCTTTTTATTCACACTCTGTTACTATAAATTCGTTACTATCTCTTCTATTCTATGCATAGTTTTCCCTCATAAAACAAAGGTTCTCTCTCTCTCTCTCTCTCTCTCTCTCAATTTGTTTTTCATTTTTCATTGCATCCATACTTAGGTTGATGAATTTTTGTGTTAATTAGAATTCTATTTTGGGTTGATGCGATTTAGTTTTGTGTTTTAAGTTGGTATATTTTATATTCTCTTTTATTATTAAATATTATCCTACTACATTATACATATAGTATATAATAATATAATGTTATTATATTACATAGAATGACTTGGATAATTTGATGTTTATTGTTATATATTTTATTTTTACTCTTTTTTCTTCTTAGCTTATTTTATTCAACATTTAAATTCAGTCACATCCTTCATACTTATGCAGCACAAATCAAGAAAATAGCTAGACACACACTTGCCTTCTTCTACCATACATTAGGAGAATCAAAATATTTGTGTGATAAAGGGTCATATAATATATAATTTAGATAGCACTCATTGAATGTGTCTAGGCCAAGAATTTAAACCTTTCTATTTTTCATATCACTGATGTATTTTATAGTTACAACATGTGATCATTTAAGTTTTAATATTTTTAAGTTGTTTTGGCAAAAAGAAAAAAAATTAAAAAAAAAAGGTTGTCACAAAATAGGAGTTCATGTAAGGCCACCAAACTTGATATTTTGCAAATAATGGAACCATTTGCAACAATATTTGCATAGCTATATAGTTCCAGGTAAGGCAATCAAACAAACTTTTAGTCTTTAAAAAACACATATCTACCAGTGGTTAAACGTTCATCTTGGGTAGTTTTAATTTTTCATATAATTTTACCTCTACATATTCATCTATTTTAATTTATATTTTTTTTTAAAAACTTTCATTTAGATATTTATAAGTAAACAATGAAATAATGATTCATGAATAAAAAAAATCATCTATACATATTTATATTGTGTGGTCTACTATAATTTAGATGATTATAACTTAATAATGAAGTCTATAAATAAGGTAATTAAAACAATCATATCTCTACAATTCAAAAGTTCCCATTTATTTTTTCAAAAAAAGGCCTTTTGCATTTCCTTGGAATTTTTTTATTTTTATTTTTATTTTTTTAACTTTGACATACCACTAACCTAACTGCTTCATACATTAAAAAATTTAATGTTCATTATTACTTCTGTTAAGATATTATGGATGTCTTAATTGATTGAGACCAAACTAGAGAAATGTCTTTCATATTTCCTTGAAGAAAAAAAAAAAAAACATTTGATATACTACTAACATAACTATATCTATAACTATTTAAGTCATTCATGATATCTATTTTTTATTGATAACTATAAAAACTACAACTAGCGAGGGAACATACAAAGTAATCAAGAAAAAATGAAATGAAATCAAACGTCAATAGTAACCATTATTTGGAAAATAAAAAAGTGGCCAAGAGGAGTAAGAAATAAAATAGAAATGACTATATAGATGCCATTGAAAACTTTATAGTGCAATAAAATCGACCATTAATTACATTCACTTAATTAAATCAATAATCAAAAATTAAATATAATAATACAAAATTTAATTGGAAAATTTTATAATCTCATTTTTTGACATTTCATTTAACCTTTATATATATATATATATATATACCATGACTTAAAAAAAATCTAATGAACAATTCTATCTCTTATTTAATGTCTATGTTATGCAAATCATCAACTAATAAATATATGATAATGGTAAGAAACATTATAAACAAGATTGTAAAAAATATGATAAAACATTATTTTTTAAGTTCTTTACAAAGTTTAGAGACTAAAATAGTATTTTACTTAAAAATTATCACGCGCAACGCGCGGGCCTGCGACTAGTATATTATTAAAATCTGAAGCGTGACATTTATTGCTGCTGAGCTTCCGTAGAGCCACCTCATCGCCACATCATTCGCCACATAATTATTATTTATTCTTTTTTTTTACCAAAAAAAAATATAAATAGATTATTGACTTTACATATTCATTTTTGTCGGTTTTAACATCTATATATATATATATATATTTCTTTTTTATTTCCAATTTTTCTATAATTTTTTTTACATTCACTTATTTTTTAAATATTTACACTTTCTTCAACTTTTCTTCTTTCCTTACCTTTTCATCTCTCCACTACTCTCATTTTAATATTGTTATTCATCTTTCCCTTCATCTTTCTTTATTTGTCTCTTCTTATCACTTCCCTCTTACTATAAATTTGTCACTCTTTTCCATTTTTTGCATAGTTTTCTCTCACAAAAGGGTTCTCTCTCTCTCTCTCTCTCTCTCTCTCTCTCTCTCTCTCTCTCTCTCGTTTTGGTGGATTTTTATTTTTTATTGTATCTCCGCTTTAGGTTAATAAATTTTGTATTTTTAAGAACTCTAATTTAGGTTGATACGATTTAGTTTTGTCTTTTAAGTTATTATTATTATTATTTTGCTCTTTGATTGTTAAATTTTATCCAATTACATTATAAAAAATAAAAGATAGTAGATAAAAATAAAATAGTATTACATTACACAGCATAATTTGGATAATTTAGTGTTTATTGTTATATCTTTTAATTTTTCTTTTTTTTTTCTTCTCTTCTATTTTACTCAATATTGAAATTCAACCACATCCTCTTTGTCATTAAATTATTTATATTTTCTCTCTTTTTCTTTTAAAAAATAAAAAATGTAATATTTTACTTAAATTCAAATAAAAGAAAACTGTACTCATTTTTTTATCACTTACACTTTCTCCAATATTTCTCCTTCTCTTTACCTTTCATCTCCCCAAACATTCTACCTTGATATCACTCTTCCTCTTTCCATTTTTCTTCCTTTATTTTGTTTTTTTTTTATTATCACCCTCTTATTATAAATTTGTAATTCACTCTTCCATTCTTTACATAATTTTCTCTTAAAAAAAGTGGTTATTTCCCACTCTTTCTCCCTCAATTTTTTGGTGGATTTTTATTTTATTTTTCTTGCATCTTTATTTTAGCTTGATAAAGTTTTGTATTCTTTAGAACTCTATTTTGGTTGATGAGATTTAGTTTTGTGTTTTAAGTTTTTTTTTTAAAATTTTTTTTTATGACTTTGATTGTTAAATATTATCATATTGCATTATAAATGTAGGGATAAAGGCCCAACATTATAAATTGGGCTTTGGGCCTTATCCGAAGACGTTGGTATGTCTGAGGAGAGGCAAACAGTTGTGAGGAGTTCCAAGTTTGAAGTCTCGTAAGAAAGGAGTTAAGGATGGTCCGAGGAGTGGATCCTCCTTGGACGTGATGAATACAGTTCAAATTTGTATTTCAACAATCTAGGTGACCCTCCAAAAGGCTCCAGCGATAAGGATGTGCATCATATACATATTAGAACGATAAAAACTCAGAAATATCTAAGGAAAAGTTACTACAATCGCATTAAATGCATTGCATCTACTTTTCTGACCGCATTTATGTAGAGAAGACCCTTGAACAGAGTTGTCCTAGCTACCACCACTCATAGAAAGCTAAACAAGATGTTTGATGGGACATGTACTCAAGTGAGGATTTAAATAATCAACAAGTGTAGGATCAAGAGGGGACCAAAAGGAACTATATAATGGGAGAGACCCTGTATGAGAAGAGGATCAAAAAAATGGAGAAAAGACTACTGTAGCAATTAAAACTGCATTTGTAATCAGTTCTGTTAATTAATATCATAACTGGCCTCCTTGGACAATGAACTCATTCAATTTTATAAGCCTTGTTTCTTGCTTGGTCACCTTTTAAACCTATACTAGTTGTTGTTAAATTCATAAAGGGCCTAGCTCTTTGACCCAATCTCTACAAATTTATTGTATTGGGCTCGTTGAGCCAATATCCCATATCTGTTGGGCTTGGGCTGCAAAACATGACCTTACAATAAATAATTAAAAATAGTATATAAGAATGTACTATTATTATATTACACAGAATTATTTGGATAAGTTAGTGTTTACTGTTATGTATTTTATTTTTATTTTTTTTCTCATATCATTTTATTTAACATTTAAATTCAGCCACATTCCCCATATATATCATTAAATTATTTATATTTACACTCCTTTTTTATTTTAAAAAATTTAAAATATAATATTTTTCCTAAATTAAATAAATAAAATTGTCCACATTAAGTGGAGTAATGTTAGGGAAACACTCATTCTCACACCCAATGCATCAAAGGAAGAATGAAATATAAAACAAATCATGTTAGAAACACTAAATTAAAAAAAAAAAAAAAAAAACTGCCCAGGGCCCATGCTGAGGAATAAGGAGCGCCCAAGGACGAAGCATGAAGGACTGAGTTGCTTGGAGCTCCGCCGAGGATGACCCTGTCCTCGGAGGACCGTGACCAACATTAAGTGGGGGAGCAAGCCTAGGATATATTATCACCTCCACACTAAATGCGCTCACCTAACCCTCTGGCCGCACTAATGGGGATGTGACTTTTGGACAGGACAGCCTTGGTTGCTGCGACTTACATGAGTACTGGTAAAGCGGCTGATGGGACGGATGGTCAGAAGGGAGAGGCATGGATGACCAACAGGTGGAAGAAAGAGATTGTGAGGAAAGGGGCTATATAAGGGGAAGAAGCAGATAAATGAAGGGGGAGGGTGAGGCTCCTCGGATGGGTGAGGCTTCTCGAATGGGTGCCGAGGAACGACTTTGGAAGGTAACCCTGGTGCGCCAGCCTTCAACGGAAGGGAATTCTACATTGGGCGTTGTCCGTTTGCTAGGGCCTAGTTCTTGAATCCGCTCTCTACGAATTCATCGTAATGGGCCAACCGGGCTTGAGTCCACTCTCTCAACCGTAGAAGTGCTTAAATTCAGTCCCTACACTAATCAAACTCTAACTATGGAAACTATATTAATCATAACTAAAAAAGAGATGTTCTCTGATGGTAGTAGAAATTACATAAAAAATAAAGTTAGAAAATTTTAAAATCCATTTTATTGACATTTCATTTAACCTTATTTATAATATATATATAATTTTTATATGCTATTACTTTCAAAAATCTAATGAACAATGCTACCTCTCATTTATTGTTTTTGTTATGCAAATTATCAGTTAATAAATATATGATAATATGATAATGGTAAGAAGCGTTACAAATGAGATCACTAAAATATATATATATATATAATTAATTAGCCATTATTATTATGGAGTAGTAGTCTATAATTTTACGCATCCAAAAAAGTGGAATATATAGAGTTTTCTTAAAGGTATGTGTAAAGATTCACTATGTGTGTGTGTGTAAAGGTAAAGAAAAAGGTATATTCAAGGTTTTTATTAACTTAAAAACTAATAAAAAGCCAATGGTTAATAACTAAAATTATAGTATTAATAAAATATTTAATAACACCATTCTTAAAAAATTATCACGCACAACGCGCGGGTATGTGACTAGTATATATAATTATTAGATCTTTTTAAGTCAGCCACGTGAAAGGAAATTTTCTTTTTTCTTGAGAGCAATGGCTTGCTATTCCTTAATTTTTTAGGTTCAGGAGGACGAAATCGTAGAGGTAATCTTATTTTCGTTGAAGTTGATCAGTCAATCTATTATAGCATGTCAATATAGATAGATAATTTACTTAATTGGCTAGGGTGGATGATTTTTAGGGAATATCATAATGGGTCCACGTCCCATTGATTTAATTCAATTGAATAGTACATTGAACTTTTCTTGTGGGTTTCAATATACATATATGTTCAGCATGTACCGCAGGTGGTATTGTATTGGTTTCCCGTTGGATTTGAAGACCTTTGGTCTAACAATTAAAGGATTAGATATATTAGATTAAGTGAGTGTTTGGATTGCACTGAAACAGAGAGTGTTTGTGCGTTTTGCTTAAAAAATGTGGGTTCTATAGTACTGTTTATGGACCCACAAAAGTCATTAAAACATAAATTTCAATATAAATTTGAGTTTCATAGTACTATTCACACATTAAAAAAATTAATTTAATTCAATTGAATAGTATATTGAACTTTTCTTGAGTTTCAATATACATTTATGTTTAGCATGTACCGCAGGTGGTATTGTATTGGTTACCCGTTGGATTTGAAGACCTTTGGTCTAACAATTAAAGGTTTAGATATATTAGATTAAATTTCTGATAGCAAGTACATGATTTCCTTGAGTTGCCAACAGATTCTAATATATACGTGGAGTAGCATCACATTTTATAGGGTGGTGTTCAGGTGGTCTACATATATATATATATATATATATCTCTAATAGATTGTAGTATTAGGGATAATATTAATACTATAATTTATATAGAATCTGGTATAGACTTGAAGTATATTAGTGATGACTAAGGAAAATTTTTATAAGATGACTTTTTGGATTATCAGATGCCATATTCGCCTCTCTTGCCAACACTCATCACGATTTGACAGACCACATTAACATGCAACAATAGCAACAACCAAACTACTCTCAAAATTTTGAGATCAATTATGAATCTTTAACAAACTAATCAGGGTTGGCTACACGTTTTTTTTTTTTTTTTTTTTCATTGTTCTATATTAACGTCTTAATTAAAATTGTAGTGGCAGTGCGGACAAAGGAGAAACAGAAAGTAAATGATGAAGGCCTTCAGAAACTGCGTCCTTATCTTTGTGAAGGTACAAAAACAATACTATGTAGAACAACATATGAAAAGGTTTACAGTACTTATGTGCTCAATAAGATAAAAAAAATAGAAATAGCAGGACATTAATATAAGCAATGCTGACTTGTGAGACAACCAGAAAGGTCCAGAATACGGAGCTTCTCCACATGTTCATTATTGATGTAAACTGTTGCATTGAAGAACAGTGAAAATGAAAGTTTGCACCAATGGCTTGAACCTCTTGTCTGTCAAAGTGGTATACACTTGCAGATAACAAGCATCATACTAGTGACAATTAAAAAAGCAAGCCATATCAAGTAGCGATTAATTTTAAAGTATTCATGAAAAAAAAAATAGTAATTTAAAAGTAATAAGTCTAATTTTTATTTTTTTGTTGCTAAGGAAGTTTAAAAATATTCATTTGTTTGTATCATTCATCACTTGCTCGAATTCCTAGATTTGGCTAATCCAAGCTGTCGAGCACCTGCCTCATATACTTAATCCCATAATCTTTTTTGGAAAATGCCAACTAGTACCCTTAAGATACTAGTTAATAATTTATTTTAAAAAAGTTATATTACCACTTTTATAGAAAATGAAAAAATGTGTCAAAATATTAATTACTGTTTTTCTCATTTCTCATAAAAACTTTCTTTAAATGAATTATTAACTAGTACCCTAAGGGCACTCGTTAGCATTTTCCATTCTTTTTTAGTTGGGAATCCCTGTCTCTTTGTTGCACTTAATCCCATAATCTAAAAATATGGGTCCCTTTCGTTTGTTACCATTGTTTAAATAATAGTTTTCAGTGTTTAAACAACATACACGTATTTTCATACACTTTTTCACATACATGTATTTTCAAAAAATACAAATAACGTCACTAGCACAACGTTACCAAACGGCCCATAATATCTCAACCAAGAAATGTATTAAGAATTATATATAAATAGAAATAACTCTCAGATTAGTCCTCTTCCAGTCCCGGAAAGAACCTATTTATAGGATCAAGATGATTATTTATAATTATTACTACTAATTTTATTTCTAGGATAATATAATTAGATGTTAAATGACTTGGAATAAAACAAAATGAGTCACGGATGTTCGTTATTCGTTATTCAATTTTATCTGAAAACTTGAACAGATCAAAGTGCCAAATATAGGATTAATAACTAATTATCTTCCTAAAAGCTTTGTGATACCTAAATCTAAGGCCTTCACATGTCCAGGCCAACTCAACGGTGAACGAAAATGGCCTTTATTACCCTTCATAAAGAGTAATTTTAGTATCACCTAAAAAGTCACAATTATCTTACATGGAAAGTTGTGATTGACTGCTTATTATTTTTACATAAACCTTTTACTTTTTCTCCATCATTTACTGTCTGCCACGTGTACATTTGCGGCAAAAAAAAACGAGTTTTTATGTGGTCTCAAAATTTTTGAAATTGAAATATTTACTTCAATAGAAGTAAATATTTCAATTTTTAGTTAGTAGTAAATATTTACTTATGTTTATGACACTTTCACAAAAAATCATAGTTAGTAGTCAGTTATTTTTTGTTCGAATTTGAATCCATTGCTGAAATTATTTTTTTGCCCATCAATAACAATTAATAACAATTTACTACTTAAAATTTATTGTGAAAATGTTGTGTACTTGTCTTATTTTTCTTACTTGAATTTCATAACCACAAGATTCTCAAAAAATAAAGAAAAAAACAAACAAATTTCATGGTCACCGCCGTAAATTCAGGTGAAATTTTCTAAGATATTGTGAGTTTTATCTGCAACTTGAACAGATCAGGGTGCTAAATATAGGACTAAAGTCCTAATAGATTTGGTACTAAATTTAATTCTCTGTCCTCAAATGTCCAAGCCAATTCAACAGTCAATAAAAAGGGACCTTAGTACAATCGAAATTCAAATATTTACTTGCAATTTTTCATAACCACCATGTTAATCCAGATGACATTTTCTAAATCATAGTCATCAATGTTAGTTAAATATAGCTGTCAAAGACAAAATCCATTGGTTCCAAGAATAGAGAGCTTTCACTTTACCTCTGATCCTTACAGCTCCCGCCGTTAAGATTAAGCCCCCACATAAACTAACCATAGATGTTTACTTATTTAAAGCCAAGGACCAGTGCATCTTTTTTCTTCAATAGTGCTATCCTTATCCACGGAGTGTCCGAAGTTTCTTCAACCCCTCTCATTTGCCTAACTCTAATGTGAATCTCTTCTCATTTCTGCAATCTAGTTAATCTCTCAATGTCCCTCTGGTTTCAAACCAATACCATATAGGCAAACTTTTACCTTAATTTCCTATACGCTTTTTAACAGCCATAATCAGAGAGCAAGAATGGGCTACACATCAAGCAGTGGTGGCGGAATCAGGGGCAGTGAAATATTACCATTCACCGTGCAAGTGGTAAAGGGGCGATGGTTCACGGTGTTTGCTTCCTTTCTAATCATGACCGGTGCTGGTGCAACATACCTGTTTGGAATCTACTCCAAACAGATAAAAGCTTCACTTGGTTATGACCAAAGCACACTCAATCTCCTTGGCTTCTTCAAGGACTTTGGAGCCAATATTGGAGTCCTGTCTGGGCTAATAGCTGAGGTAACCCCAACTTGGTTTGTGTTGATAATAGGCGCACTTATGAACTTTGCAGGATACTTCATGATATGGCTAGCTGTAACGGGCAAAATATCCAGACCACGGGTCTGGCACATGTGCATATACATATGCGCTGGAGCCAATTCACAAAACTTTGCAAATACAGGAGCTCTTGTCACTTGTGTCAAGAACTTCCCTGAAGGCAGAGGAATTTTGTTGGGGTTGTTGAAGGGATTTGTTGGGCTAAGTGGAGCTGTAATGACACAGCTTTACTTGGCTATCTATGGAACCGATGCAAAGTCTCTAATTCTTCTAATTGCGTGGCTTCCAGCTGCATTATCCATTGTTTTTGTATATACAATCCGAATATTGCATACTGCGAGGCAACCGAATGAGGTCAGAGTCTTCTATCATTTCCTCTATGTGTCAATTGTACTTGCTTTGTTCCTCATGGTTATGACTCTACTTGAGAAGACGGTCACTTTCTCCAAGGGAGCCTATGCAGCAAGCGCCACAGTGTCTTGGTTCATGCTCTTTGTTCCACTCTTAATTGCAATTAGGCAAGAGGCGGCCCTCTGGAACCTCAAGAAAAAGGCTGCTTTTGCGAGAGATGAGGTGCCTGTTGAAAATCCACCAGAAATTCAGCAAAAAAAGTTGCCATCACCAGCACCATCACCACCACAATCACAACCTCCAGAAGACGAAAAACACACATCTTGTTTTGCAGACATATGTAATAAACCACCAAGAGGAGAGGACTACACCATACTGCAAGCACTCCTGAGCTGGGACATGGGGATTCTGTTCCTCGCCACGCTATTTGGACTCGGAGGAAGCTTGACAGCAGTTGACAACTTGGGACAGATTGGAGAATCATTAGGATATCCAACTAAAACTATTAGTACTTTTGTATCGCTGGTTAGCATATGGAATTACTTTGGCAGGGTCTTCTCCGGCTTTGTCTCCGAAACACTAATGCTAAAATACAAAGTTCCCCGCCCGCTTATGATGACATTTGTGCTTCTTTTGTCATGCGTAGGCCACTTGCTCATTGCCTTCCCAGGCCCTGGTGCTGTGTATGTAGCATCAATCATCATTGGATTCTCATTTGGTGCACAATTGCCATTGCTATTTGCAATCATTTCTGAGCTCTTTGGCCTTAAGTATTACTCTACATTGTTCAATTGTGGCCAATTGGCTAGTCCACTTGGGTCCTATATCCTCAATGTAAAGGTAACCGGGTGGCTTTATGATAGAGAGGCAATAAAGGATTTAGCAAAGAAGGGTCTTACTAGGTCATCTGTGAAGGAGCTCACTTGCATTGGGACTCACTGCTATAAGCTGCCTTTCATCATTTTGGCTGCCGGCACACTCTTTGGAGCTCTAGTTTCACTCATTTTGGTAGTGAGAACCCGTGAGTTTTACAGTGGTGACATATATAAAAAGTTCAGAGATGATCCAATGGTCACAGACATGATAGAACCTGAGAATCTCAAAGTCAAAGATAAGGAACCAGAGAAGTAGTTAAAGAGACAAAAGTTCATAATCTATGTTCAATCTATAGCTCATTCAGAAGCAGAAGTTATCAATTCCTGCTTCGTAATCCCTGGTTATTCTCTATTCTTTGTTATCAAAACCATATTTCCATTCTTCTCAAAAAAAAAAAAACCATATTTCCATTTTGTGTTCCAAAGGTCTAAAAGACAAAAAAAGAAAAAAAAAAGAAAAAAAAAAAAGAAGATAATTTGAAAATGTACCAAAAATTAGTTTTGTCTTTTGGTTTCTTTGGATATTAACTAAATTCTGTATGCATCGTTTTAGTTTCTTTGTAAGTAAACAAAAATAAATGTATTTATCTTTCCTTATATGCCTTACTTCCTGGCTCTTAAGGAAGAATAATTGCGTTTTATAGTTTTTTTTTTTTTTTTTTGGCTGAATTCTTTGCTTTTATATAGTTTTATTGTTTTTAGTTTCATCTTGTGAATTTGTCAATGTGTTCATGACTTTTTTTCACCTTTTGTTCATCCAGTGGTTTACCTATCAATACGATATGGATTGTGTCATAGTCATCCGGCCTTCCTCAATTTTTTAATCTAAAGTTAGGGACATAATGATTAAATTTTTTTTTTCAAACTTTATTGTAATTGAAGCAACTTCCCTTTTATGGGGTTCACTATTGATGTCACTTTTATTATTCACAAATTATACCTATCATATCAACAATTAAAAAAAAAAAATGTTATTACCCTATGCTTCTTTAACTTTTTATATGTCACTTTTATGGGGTGGCAAGGGTCAGAATTCAAGTCTGTAGAAGGGAGATTCACACACATATATACTTAAATTAGACTAGAGTCTATCTGGTATTAAAAAAAATAAAAAATAAAAACTTTTTATATGTCACATGTGTGCTTCCTTTGTCCATAGTCTCTTGTCTACACCATCACTCTATAAAAGCAAGACAACCTTGAATTGAACTCTTTTATTCAATTGTTCTCACTTGCTTGTCTATATCCACAACTACAAGAGATGAAGATATCTGATTGGAATAAAGACATCAACAATGGATAGTGGACCAATAAATCTAGGTACACAACAAAAGTTAACATTTAGCATACCACCTCACACATGATCAACCACAATGTATATTTTTTTTTATTTAATGCCAACTTGGGAATATTGTAAAATTGTTGTGAATTTCTAGTATATCCCTAAGTGGGACTAAATAATTTGTGAAGTTTGAAAGATAAATACAAAAAGAAAAGAGTGAAACATGCTAAATGGAGATTCCATTAGAAGTAGCTCAGTTTAGATATGTCTCGTTTCTTTTTTTTGGTCAAAAGGAATTAAATTAACAACTAAAGCTCAAACAAAGAAACAGGGCAGAGCCTATTCAAGGACAAGCCGTTAAGATTAAAATCTAAAAAACTAGAAATGTCCACATGTGGACTTTCAAAAACAATAAAATTAATGTCTTGAAGACCTCCCATTCTAGCTAAAGCATCTGCACACCGATTAGCTTCTCGAAAACAGTGCTTAAAACGCATTTGGGGAATTTGCTTGATCAAATGCCTGCAGTCTTCCATGAGCACTGAAGCAAGGATATTAGAATACTTAGGATTGGAGACAGCATCCCACAATAGCCTTCACATATAACTCCACTTCAACTGCTGCTATGCCATACCTAACACATAGGTTAAGACCATCTCTAAGTGCCCAAAGTTCAACAATAAAACTTGTTGTTATTCCTATTTTTCGAGCAAAACCAGCTACCCATCCGCCCACTTCATTGCGTATCAACACCCCCTCCCCCTGCCAATCCTGGATTTCCAAGGGAAGAACCATTTGTGTTCAATTTCATCCATCCTGCTTCAGGTTTGGACCACCGAATTTGTCTAATAACTCTAACGACGGGCTCTTTGGCAGGTGCAACACAAAAATTGTACTCAAAAGCTCTTTGGATTATTTCTTTTGCCAACTGGGGATTCGGCCCATGATTCCTGAAGACTGTATGATTTCTGCGCTTCCAGATCAACCAAATGGCAAAAAGAAATATACTACTCCAAGGAATGTGAAACTGACCCATGATGTGTTCGTTTGTCCCGTTTACTTTTAACCACTCCTGAAGCTCTCTTTCAAAGAAGTGATTGTCAACATCACGCACTCCCAGTTGAATCCAGATAAGCTTCAACACATCACAGTCCCTTAGAGCATGCAAGATGGACTTGTTGGTTGTGTGACACAATGGGCAAGAGCTCTTAGATGCAATACCCCTTGAAAAGAGGCAATCCCTTACTCATATGCTGTTATGCAAGCAAAGCCATACAAATGTTTGAATCCTGGGCAGGACCTTTGCCTTCCAAATCCAATTCCCTTCAAATTGAGCATCATAACCCACACTTTTGGCTAACTTATAAGCTGACCCAATATTGAATGTGCCATGATCCGAATCTATCCAAGTTAACTTATCTCCTCCTCTCGAAGCCAACACAACAGGAACTGCCTGAAGCTCAACTTTTGTTGCATCCGGGAAAACCAAAGGAATTTTGGTCCAGTCCCACCCACTAACGGAAACAACGTCCCTTACCCTTAGCCTAGCAACTTCTCAGGTCATTGGGCCCTGAATAGTTTGCGTAGTGGACCAAGCTTGGTCTAGTTATCATTCCATAGACTGAGATTACTTTCCCTTCCAATGGTCCATCTAACTCCTTTTCTAAACACCTCATCTCCCTTCTTCATTGCTTACCACACCCTGGAGCAAGGTAGTTTGTCACCATTTCTCGAGTTCATTCTTCGAGTGCTACAGTACTTACCTTTGAGCACCTGAGCCCATAGGGAGCTTCCTTCTGTCTGATATCTCCTATTAAACTTGGCTAAAAGAGCCAAATTTCTTCCTTTAGCAGACTGAATCCCTAAGCCACCCTCCTCCTTGGTCTTAGTAACCTTTTCCCAACTCACCCAATGAGTCTTTCTAGCAACTTCCGAAGAGCCCCAGAGAAAATTTCTATTCACTCTATCAATGCCCTCTGATATTTTGCCAGGAAGGTAGGCACATTGCATCACATAGTTGGAGATAGTTGAGGATACATGCTTGACCAAAACAGCTCTGTCTCATTTCATATTGTCGTATTATATTCTTAAAGTCTATCCTTGCAACCCCATACTCCTCAAGAAATTTTGGGTTCATCACGAAGCTGAATGTAGACAAAATTGGAAAGAAATGCTAAATAACAAATTGAAGTGTCCTACATTTTTCAGTCTTTATTCCATGCCACTTTGGAGAACAAAAATCACATAACTCATTATTACATTGTATCTATGAAGACAGACTAACCTTGAAGACATAACTCTTGTTAGTGATGCTTTAGACCTAAGAAATCTTTTGTTAATTGTACCTTTAATTGGGTTGGGTTAGGAGAGAGCTTAACACAGCAACTCAAAGTTTAGATAAATTCGATGCTGCTCATAGTCATAGGTCTTCCTCTTGTTGCAATTAGCATCTTCTTCTTTTCAGCAGTTTTTGGATGCTTGCAAGAAGGATGCTACTACTATTTCTTTTTAACGATATTCTTAGTTATTAGCCAAAAAAAAAACTCGAATTCAGCCACGGAGCCATGTTGATTTGAGTGAGTGCAATTGCATTTAAAATATATATATATATATATATATATGTAATCAAGAATAAATAAAGGAATATATGAAGGTCTTATAGGTGGAAGTCTCAAACCCACCTTAAATGAGTATTTTAATTATCAAGGCAATTTAGATACTTATAAAGCTAACATCTAACTCCTGAAACAATCGTAGGAATCCTTTAAAAAAATTTATGCGATCATTTGTTATTGTTATGTATGTGATTATTTGTTTTTGTTTTTTTTTTTTTTTTTTGAGGGGGATTGTTTTGATAGTTACTGTTATGTTTTTTGCTTTTTTTCTAAACATAAAAAAATAAGTTCGAACTTTAAGAAGTGTGCTTCTTTTTATCTCTCAATTAACTGAAATGCACAATTTCTTCTTTGCACATTTAATAGTTTGCCGTTTTTTTTATTTAAAGAAATTAAAAGTGAGGGATAGGAACGTTTAGATAATAAATAATAGATTAAATGAAGGCGAATGGTTGAGTAAGATTAAATGAATGGATTGGTAAAGTTTCTTATGTTTGAATTTATAAAGTTTTAGTTTCTTAATATTTTTTACCTAAAATTAAATGACTGGATTTGTAAAGTTAATATTTTAATATTGTTTAAAAAATAAAAGAAAAATTGATAAATAAAAAGGTAATGACGTGTGTAGGGTCACAATTTAGGGCCCAAGCCCAACGAAGGATTGGATGATGGCCCAATGAACCCAATATAATAAATTTGTAAAGAAATAGGTTAAAGAGCTGGGCCTTAATGAAGCTAATGACGGCTACTATGGATTTAGAGGATGATCAAGCAAGAATAAGACTCATTGGATTGAACAAATTCACTGTCCGAGGAGATCATTTAGAGTATAAATCAATATAACTGTTTATAAAATCAACTTTCATTACTACAATGTTTCTTTTCTCATTTTTTCTTTGATTCCTCTCTCATGGGAGGTCTTTCACATTATATAGTTCATTTCAAACCATCTTGATCCTACACTTGTTAATCATCTAGATCTTTACTTGAGTGCATGTCTTATCAGACATCCTCTTTGACTTTCGGTGAATTGTGATAACTGTGACTGCACTGTTCAGAGGTCTTCTTCAAATAAATGTGACCAGAAAAGTTGCTGCAGTGCATTTAATGCGGTGGTAACAGCTTTTTCTTTAGATATTTCTAAGTTCCTATCGCCTTTGTACGAGCTTGAGGCTCATCCTTATCGCTTGAAACTTCTTGGAAGGTCATCTAGATTGTCCAAATACAGATTTGATTAATATTCGTCGTATCCGAGAAGGAGCTCTTACTCGGACTGTATTCCTCCAATTTCTTTCTTATGTGATTCTTAATTTTGGAGTATTTTCCAATCATTTACTCCTCCTCGAACATACCCATGTCCTTAGATAAGGCCCAAGGCCCAATATACAAATTTGGGCTTTTACCCCCACAACGTGGTTAAGGAAGTGACGTTACATGAGTTTTGTAAAATTAAATGCAAAATTTTTCATTATTATATAGTATAGATAAATTACTTAATCTAACATGTAACACTAAATAAACATTGTCATGTGGCATGTTGGTTATCACGTAAGCCATTAGTCTAGACTTGGGAGGTCTTAGGTTCTACACCCCATGACCCCGCATTCTCTAGTTTGGAAGTTTCAATTAATTTAATTGATAAAATCTTTTATCATTGAATAAGAAATTTATGATTCAAATCCGTAAAACGGACGTCATAGTTTAAAATTTTATTATATGATTTGTATTTATCACAAAAAAAAAAAAAAAAAAACCAAAGGTGTATTTAGGTGGTGAGCTTATCATAAATCCAAAAATCTCAGGTTCAATCAATCGAACATACCACCTAGTTTTCTAGTATTTCACTACTTCCTTATATCCAACCCAAAAAAAAAAAATGTCATTGGGCTGAAAATTGACATACTATGGAAGCCCACCCAAAACTATTGGAAGGATACAATCGTAAGTACACAAAGACAACAGTCACACACAAGTCCAATAAGAACCGATCACTCGGCTTTCTCAATGCGCTAGTCTAGTTTGCCACTCCGCGGTTTAAAGCCACACGGTTTGGCGCTTCTCTCATATTGGAACCCAAACAACCAAAAAAAAAGGGAGGGTTTTTGCACAGAGAGAGAGAGAGAGAGAGGTGATGATGGATATGGATGATCCTCTAGATTTTGAGTTCGAAGACCAGCTTATCAGTTCCTCACTTGTTACCAAGAAAAGGTTCTATTCTCCCACTTCAATTTATTTTCTTTCTTTTACAATATTTACCCTTATATGGTTTTATGTAATTTTTTTTTTTTTTGGGTTTCATATTATGAAACAGTTTCTGGGTAGTTAGAGCTATAATCTTGTTGTTTGTCACTGTTACTGTAATTGTACATCTGGGTTCTTAGAGATTTTCACTGTTAACAACTTTTAATGTTATATATGTGATCGTTTGTTATTGTCTTTTGGGTTTTTATTTTTTTTTAAACATCAAAAATTACTTTGAACTTTGAAGTGTGATTCTTTATCTTTCTCTTGATTAAATGAAATGCACAACTTCTTTATTGCACATTTAATAGTTTGAACCATTTTATTAAGGCGATTTAGGCAAAATTTAGTTGAAAATAACCTCTCCCATTTATTCATTTTGACTGCTTCTCATTTTCTATGAAATCTTTAGAGTTAATTTTGAGACCCAAAACATGCCTTCATTTCTGGTTTATATTGAAAAAGAGTTGATCTAGTCTTAAACATTGGAGCTCATTCGTGCAGCACTGCCTTTGAATTTGAGTTCATAATGTTTGTTTAGTAACTGGTGAAAACCCCCATAGGTGCTGTGTTGGTATATATATATATATATATAAAAAAAAAAAAAAAAAAAACCAAAGGTGTATTTAGGTGGTGAGCTTATCATAAATCCAAAAATCTCAGGTTCAATCAATCGAACATACCACCTAGTTTTCTAGTATTTCACTACTTCCTTATATCCAACCCAAAAAAAAAAAATGTCATTGGGCTGAAAATTGACATACTATGGAAGCCCACCCAAAACTATTGGAAGGATACAATCGTAAGTACACAAAGACAACAGTCACACACAAGTCCAATAAGAACCGATCACTCGGCTTTCTCAATGCGCTAGTCTAGTTTGCCACTCCGCGGTTTAAAGCCACACGGTTTGGCGCTTCTCTCATATTGGAACCCAAACAACCAAAAAAAAAGGGAGGGTTTTTGCACAGAGAGAGAGAGAGAGAGAGGTGATGATGGATATGGATGATCCTCTAGATTTTGAGTTCGAAGACCAGCTTATCAGTTCCTCACTTGTTACCAAGAAAAGGTTCTATTCTCCCACTTCAATTTATTTTCTTTCTTTTACAATATTTACCCTTATATGGTTTTATGTAATTTTTTTTTTTTTTGGGTTTCATATTATGAAACAGTTTCTGGGTAGTTAGAGCTATAATCTTGTTGTTTGTCACTGTTACTGTAATTGTACATCTGGGTTCTTAGAGATTTTCACTGTTAACAACTTTTAATGTTATATATGTGATCGTTTGTTATTGTCTTTTGGGTTTTTATTTTTTTTTAAACATCAAAAATTACTTTGAACTTTGAAGTGTGATTCTTTATCTTTCTCTTGATTAAATGAAATGCACAACTTCTTTATTGCACATTTAATAGTTTGAACCATTTTATTAAGGCGATTTAGGCAAAATTTAGTTGAAAATAACCTCTCCCATTTATTCATTTTGACTGCTTCTCATTTTCTATGAAATCTTTAGAGTTAATTTTGAGACCCAAAACATGCCTTCATTTCTGGTTTATATTGAAAAAGAGTTGATCTAGTCTTAAACATTGGAGCTCATTCGTGCAGCACTGCCTTTGAATTTGAGTTCATAATGTTTGTTTAGTAACTGGTGAAAACCCCCATAGGTGCTGTGTTGGTATATATATATATATATATATTTTTTTTTTTTCAATGTGAACCAGGAAGAAGGTTATTGGGTTGGATGATCTTTTGAGTGATTACTACAAAGAGAAAAGCAAAGTTGTTGAGAAGGAATATAAACAAGTAAAGAATCAGAAGAACTACAACTCGGACGAGGATGTCAATACCAAAGAAGAATCGCTTACCAAAGTGATCAATCAATGCGAACATCAGGCACAACAATTCTCCCTATAGTATAGTTGTTATTTTCAAAATGTTTCTTATCAAAGAAAATTTCAAAATGTTGTTACTAAATTATATATTCACAAGAATCACAACTGAAAATATGCAATCCTTTGTGTAGATGACAGAAATAAGTGGTGAGGAAGAGATGGCCACGTGGGGCATACGGGTTTTTGGAAATCAGGTTTTGTGAATGACTGAAATTTCATTATCTCGGTGCTGCCCAAATAATTGCTTTCTTAATATTCTGAAGATTTTTAAAGTAACCCCTTTAAGATAACTGATACTATCTTTATGTTTCTTTCCCTCTCCATGAATTGCAGAAAGTTCCACCACCTCTAGATTTTCCTGAGCTTCAAAGTTGTGCGCTTTTGCAGTCTTTCATGAAGAATGAGCTCAATTCCCTGTTGGAACTCACTTCAGAAAATGGTGATTATTTTTTTCTATGTATTTGCTTATTAATTGTCAATCATCATGCTTATTTCTCAGAAATATTAATTTTTAATTATACACCAACTTGAGTTTCATATAATACATACTCTGTTCAGTAAAGATTGTATTCATTAACCTCGTTGATATATTCTTGCAGGAAACACTTTCCTTGAAGGTTTGTTAGCAAATGGCTGGCTTTATAAACTGGTTTCTACATGTGGTCATGTACAAAAATCAATAGCCACATGGACCTTTAATTTGAGTAAGTATGTCCATCTATGTGGCTTGGCCGTTAAATAGTCTAGTGTGTGCGTGTGTGTGTGGTGGTTGTTTTGTTTTGTTTTTTTTTTTTTTTTTTTTTTTCCCCTTCTCATGATTATCTTTTGGTTTATCAGTGCTATATTCATTAAATAGTCTAGTGTGTGCGTGTGTGTGTGGTGGTTGTTTTGTTTTGTTTTTTTTTTTTTTTTTTTTTTTCCCCTTCTCATGATTATCTTTTGGTTTATCAGTGCTATATTCACCAAAAGAAGAACTGAGGACATCTGCATGTGACTTTTGGTGTAGTGTTCTTTCATCCAAAAATGAGGTGTTGATAAAACTTATATCATTTCTTGGAAGCAAAACTTGATTATTATATATTGCAAAACTTGAAAGCGGCCAATTCTTGTTGATTGGTATTCTATGAGTTACCATGGCTTATCTGCTGTCACTTTTGACCTGGTTGATCTACAGACTCTCCTAATTGAATGGTCTCCCAGCTATTTTGAATTAAAAGGAGCTCTTGAAATCTATGGATTTCAATTTAAGTTATCATCCAACATAGAATCTTTGCATGCTGGTAAGCTTTCTTGACTCTTTTCGAGTTTTTTCATTTTGTAATACATTTTAGACAGACTGTGTCATGGACATGATAAATTTATTTTTCTATTATTTAGAGTGTGATATTAAAGTCTTTTCCTGTTAATTTATGAGAAGTTTGGGAGAGTTTACATGTGGGTAACAACCTAGCAACATCCAAGCCTTAGTTCCAAAATTTTGGCGTTGGTTATGGATCTTCAATAGATTAATCAAGGTCGGCCACATGTATGGGGATGCCCTAACGTGTATCTTTAGTGGAATCCATTCATAATAAAGTGATTAAATTTTATTCTGTGGACTTTGGATCTTGTATATGTGGGTACATAAGATTATTAATATTGGTGGCAAATGTATCCTTTTTCTAATGCAAAACTACAATGAAATGAAGAAAATATTAGTTGGTCTAATATTTAGAGCTCTTCTTTGTGTTTTGTCATCATAAGTATGTTTTAAAATCATGGTTTAACGGCAGCTCATGTTAGCTTCTGGAGTACCAGTTACTTTTCTTTTCCTCCCCATTCCATCTTGACATACACACCCCCAGCCTCACCCTCCACCTTGCTCATACGAGGGGGAAGGTCCCATTTGAACTAGAGTTCATTCCAACATATGGCAAAGTAAGATGAAGGATATTTGGCATGATGCCAATGGCCTTCGGGCTAATTACCTCCTCCACCAATATGTTGGTGGATGAGAGTGGGTTTGTTGGTATCCTCTCAAAGTGCACAAGTACGTTACCTAGCAAAAAAATTTAGCATGATGATTTGATATGCATTTGTTGCAGATTATGCTAAAACCCACTAGTCATCCAATTCATTCTTTGATATTAGAGTTTGAGTTATTAATGAGTATCATACATTAAATGCTAAGTTAGGACTTAAAACTCTATAACAAAGCTTCAGTCTTGTCAAAAATCATTTAGTTATGAATACCTGTTCTGTTTTTTATGTTGTGTCAACTTGCAATGATTGAGGAGCTATGTTGCATACTTGCATCATATGATTAAAATGATTGTTTGTCTCATTCTCATATATTACCCTAATTTTGCATTGATTCAAGAAGGCTGTCCTTGCTTCACATACAGTTTAGGGTGCCATCTTTTTCTATGGGGTAATGGATATAGTGTTTGATTGTTCATAGAGTCTCTTGAATTAATTTGTCTAATATATAATGAAGTATTACTTCTTCTTTTTCCCCCCATAATTTTGTGTTACATAAAATACCCCCAGTCTTTGTGTAGTGAAAATTTTTGTCTTTTATTGTTAGCGGTCTTCTTACAACATTCTTTAATCCTGTCTTGTAGATTCTAATTATGGAGGGCCACCTCAAAATATTAGAACTTGGATCAAATTTGCAGCTGCTTGTTGTTGTGTAAGGTAAGTGACAAGTGGAATTACTTGTCTTGGAAACACTTGAGCTTGTAGGTTTGGTGGAATCATGTGCTTTGGAATGGTTGATCGTTTGTTGGAACTTGCAAATTTAGTTGCTAACATTGCATATTGTTACTGCAAAAGTTGATCCTAGCATGCTGTTGATGATGGAGGTTTAAGATCTTGTTAATTTTTGTGATTAATTTTCATTGTAGGAATAAACAGTCTATCTTTTCAACATCAGAAGCTGAAGAGTTAATTGAAATCATTATTTTCCTGTTCTTGGATCGCCAGCTTCACGGTCTGGTGATGCTTCTGTACAAATGTATGCAATCAGTAATCAGTTACTTCACAGATAATGAGTGGAAGACCAGCTGTAACAAAATAGCAAAATCTCTTGCTTGCAGGTTTTTGACTCATACTAGTTGCTTGTTTTGGATTTATACATTGTAATATTGACCAAATATGGTGCCATTCAGATTGGTGGTCTGTTCTGTTATAGAGAGGACTTGATCTATTTATCATGATCTTTTGTAGCATTTATTGATATTGAATATTATCTCCTTTGCTTATTTATTGAATTTAATGAGTAATTATTCCCTGCCTTTTTAATTTGTAAAAGGATGGATGTCTGTTTTTTCTTTATATGGTTACCGTTGGAATCAATGTGCTGCAGGCATCATTAATATTTTAGGCCTGCATGATCCAGAAAGTGACCTAGTTTTGAATATTTAAGTATGTAATGTGTTTCTTTCATGACTTACAGTTTACCCACACATGGTTTATGCTGAAGATTTGCAAACCTGTGGTTTAGGATGTTGCACTTTGCCCATATGAGGTTTAATTCCTTAGTAAAAATTATCCCAAAATCATTAAGAATTGAACATTTGAATTGTGTTCTTTGAAACAATAAATCCAGAAAACAAAATAGCAGTCTCATTACAATATGAATACATTAATACATGAACCCAAAGCAAATACATTAAACCTCAGGTGTGCAAAGTGCAAGTTTTCAAACATAGGTTTACAAATTGATTCTCAACCCAAATCATAAGTGGCATACTGTTGGGCATTGTTGATGATGGATTTAGAGCTTTGGAATGACATCTTGAGTACTAGGGGTGGTGCCAAGAGTGGTATAGGATACTCTTGGTGATGCTAATGGTATATGTAGTGCGCTCTTGATGGTGATGGTGTCAGTGGATTTAGAGCTTTGTAATGACATCTTGAGTAGTGTAGTGGTTCCATGAATAGTAGAGGAAACTCTTGGTGATTTTAATGGTATATTGCAATGTGTTCGTGATGGTTTTGGGTTCTGTGAGAGACTGGCAATTACTTATAATAATTTCTCTAAGAACATTACATCTATGTTCAGAGCCATACAACCCTGCCACCACTCACATGCGGGGTGTCGGCAGGACCTTGAAGTTGTCACGCGTCCCATGCGTGCCTCGTGACTCTTGCATTGCCATTGTGGTGCATGTGGCCATACTCATGGTCTCTAATGCAGAATATTATGTGAGCAAACACAATGTATCACTTTCTTTGTTTTGAGGTCAAATTAAGTGGTGGCTCCTACATGAGAGTTGCTAAGAATTGAGATTCAATACCTTGCTTAGATTGTCATACAACCTTTGATTGATAGAATGAATGATTGGAGATTACTATTATTTAAGTATATTATTTACTTCCCTTCTGCTGTTCACCTTTTCCACTCCCTATCTCTGATAATGATCATTTCTTGTTTTCAATGCAGGGTCCCTAGGGACTTGAACTGCTTGCGAGCTGTGGAATGCATTTCAGGAGTTAATACTCGTAGTAAGCAACTTAGAAGTGCAGTTTCCTATCAAATACTTCTCGTTGGTTTTGATAATAAGGTAGCTTATATTCTCTTTACATTTTAGCTTAGTGTCTTTTACAAGTACTTTTGTGTAGAGGCACAAGTTCCTCTCTCTTAGTTTAACTAATATGTTGCTCATACATCCATGTTAACACGGACTTGGCCTGTATTGTAATCTATGGTCTGTATACAATAATCTTCTATCCGGATTGTAGTTCTTGCCCTTAATAAATTTTACCAACAAAAACAGAAAATTGCACAAGTTTAGGGTGGCTGTAAGTATGCAGTTTCTTGCACTATATTAATGTTTATAAAATCTTGAGGAACCATGTATCTTATCTGATTTCTGTCATTTATAAGAGAACATCTCTATTGTCATGTGTTTAAGCTGGAAAACCCTAATTATATCTGAAAAAAGCATGAATTTATGCCACCACAGGACTGTGGGGGTTTCTTAACACGAGAACTCTGTCAAATAAGTTAGCTCTAAATAATAGCAAATGATTGCTTCAGCCTGTTTACACTTCTGTTTGAATTTAAAATTTTCATTTTTAAGCCAGGTCAAGTGTTCTTATATGTTATAATTTATTTTTCTTTTCCTCAGGCTTGTGATGAAGAAGAGATCCTACGATTGCTTATCTCAATTAATGTAAAAGAAAAAGGTTGTGATCTTTTCAAGATGTACATTTACCTGGTTTTGACAGAGAATTGGCTCTTGGTTAATCAAATGCTGGAAAATAATGAAGAAATTAATGCGATGTGGGGTCTTTATCTTCGAAACTGTTCTTACCAAATTGCCAGCACTGACTTGAGAACTTATGCGTCAAAGGTATGGAGCCAAACTGTTGCTTTATCTCTTTTGTTCTAGTGTTTTTACTTATAAAGAATATTTTTCTATGTTGCAGGTCCGTAATAAGGCTTCATATCTTCTACAAGGCACCATCAACAAATAGTGTAGAGTATGTAAGCTTTCCACAAAAAGAGTGAAAAAATTTCATTTACACACCTTCATATAATCTATAGTGATGTTTGATATCTATTAGCTGTCTATTTCTTGCAAGGCATTTGTTATAATGGGGTGTAGCAGAATTCAAATGAAAAATTATGGTAGATGAGTAAACTAAACTAAAATATATAATTAAATTTCTTTTAACTTTTTATAACCTTTTGGCAACAGAACTTTATCTGAAGTTGTATTTTAAACTTTATATATTTTAATAATAGAGTTTTACTTTTACCTAGAGCAAACTATCTTTACAATTTTAATATACTTACAAGAGCCACTTGTAAAAAGCATATGGTACAACAATCTTCAATGTGTAAAATAAAAAAAATAAAAACAATCCACTAGGTGCAACCACAACATGTGATTTCCATTTTATTGTATAATAAATGACTATGAAGAAGAGATATATTTGTGTTGTTAAAAGGTGTTTTGTGTGTAAAAATGATTGGGAATCGGTGGATCACGTGCTCATTTGTTGTCCTATTCCACTGTAAATTATGTGGAACATATGGAGAGAATGGAACAACAGAATCTTTGAAGGGGAGGAGTGTTCTTTCATCAAGTTTAATTGCATTTTCCTTCTGTCTTTATTTGAATGGAGGAATTCTTTGAGTGGTCTTGCCATGCCCTCTGTTTTTAGATTTCTTAGATTATATTGAAGTCCAATTTTATGTCTGAACTCTGAATTAGGAAGAAACTAAGTACATCTTTATGGCCAAAAAAACAAATATTGCCTTCTTCTGACGTGAGGAAAGAGGGGTTACCATGTATTGGTTGTTCTATGTTCATGATCACACCTGGTCTGTGATTTTTGTCTATGCCTTGGTACAAGATTAACTCTAATATGATTTTTTGAATTTTGCCTTGTCAGTTCATTGCTTGCTTTGTAAAAAATTTGCTAGTGTGAAGGCTAACTTCCCACTTGAAATTGTGGCATTCAGTATTTGCAAGAAATTTGATTCCGCAAAATGAAAGTGTGCAATAGATCAAAATCCAATCTCTTTTGTAAACCATGAGTTGGCCAGATTCTAATCCAGAAGGTTTTGAAGAATGTTGAAATTTGCCTACTCATGATGTCAAATTCTTCGGGGATGCCCCCCCATTTTTTGTTTTTTTGTTTTTTTTTTCAATAGCTGTTGGTAAATGGAATCTACTTTCTGGATGTATATAATGGTTGACATTAAGTCATTAATTATTACACGTGCTCTCTCTCTTGCTTCTTTTTTTCCCGGGGTTGTTGGCATGCGCATTAACATAAAGGTGTTGACTTTAGCGTTGCTGTTAATTATTCTTAATGGCATTACTAGTACTTCACAACTCTTTTCTACTTCACATTCACAAGAGATCTCATTCTAGTTTAATAAACAAACAAGGGCCTTAGCATTGTTACCGTTGCTCTTTGACGCTATTGAGATCATCTCAGCATCTCTAGCCCCTCATCTCCTGGAAGCACTTGCCCATTACCCAACTGTTTAAGACATCACCAACAACCCCCAACATGAATTTGGTTTGAAGAACTGCCATGCTAAACTTACAAGTGATGTTTGTTGGCCAGCAACTGAGCTATACATAACAGATGCAACGTCAATTGGATACCATCAAGAGCCCCCTCATTTATAGTAATAAAACCTTTTTGAGTGATTTGAATGCGGTAAAGCAGTAAATGAAGCCATGGAGGTATCCTCTTTTATTGCTAGAGAGGACAAACGATGGAACAAAATGATAAACTCCACCAAATGCCTGTTTTACTATTTCTATCCATATTAAAATGAATTTGTTGAAATGCTAGGCCATACTCGAGAAGGTAAGGGAACCAAAAAAGGAGTTTTAAATAGAGCTTTATAATGTTAGGAAAATGTTAACAAGCACTGTGGGGTGCTTGTTAAGATTTTCATATATGGGTCCCAATTAATAAAAAAGACAAAATTATTAAAAGGATTATCAAAAATGATAATAAAAAATAAAAAATAAAAAAAACCGCTAAAAATTTGTCAAAAATGACAAAAAGTTGCAAAAAGTTGTTGTTAACAAGCACCTTATGGTGCCCGTTAACACAACCAATAATTTTAAACATCCAATTTTACAAAATAGTTATATCCTATGGCATTAAATCCAATGTCTTATCTCCATAAAGGTGGTATGGTTAAACCCTAAAAATTGGATTCCAAATTTACAAATATATATATAGGTATTTCAAACCAAAATTTGAATGCTTTCATACTTTTAGTGAGAGACAAATTTTAGGATATAGAGGGATTTTGAATTTGGGATTTTTTTTTAAACCTTTTATTGTGCCCAACAGTTATGTTGCTATCTACTATCAAAAAATGATGTGAATTGTTGTCACTTATAAATTATTAGCAATAAACGTGACTTCATTTATGTGATCATGCATGTGATCATGTGTGGCTTTTATGTGACAAATATATGTAATATTCTCTCATACATGTGATCATGCATTTGATACTAATGTTATATTACGTCTACCTCTTAACTTAATCTAATTTTACCTAATTGTACCATAAATGAAAAATTAATTCTTTTCTATAACATGTTAACAAGAATTTATATATAATTTTTCCTAATTATAACAAAAACAAAATAAGAAATAAATAAAGCATTTCCTATTCTCTCTCAAAAAAATTTAAGTACTTCCTATAATATGTCAAGGATTTGCATAACGAAATCGATGATGATGTCAGCATGTACAAATCTAAAGATCAAAACGACAGGTCGTTCTTATAAAAAAAGGAATAGCAATTTTAAAACGAGGTTCGGAAGCGGGTGACAAATTTGAAATCAGGTTCGGAAACTTTGCTTCGGAGATCCGTTGGGCTACCCAACCTCCTTCTTCCAACCCATTTCTACTTTACCTTTCTTTGCTTTCTCAAATGCTCCTTCTTTTTCTTTTCACTTTCTTTCTTCACCCAATTTTCTCAGAATCCAAGCGTTGTTTCACAGCCCAAAATACACTCTCAAAGAAAAGAGAACAAAGATTTTTGAGTAAAAAACAAAAAGGGCTTTGCTTAAATCTTTATTCTTTGCAGCCCTTTTGAAAGAGTAGTAGTAGTAGTAGTAGTTGGTTCTTGTATATGTAATAATTCTCATTCTTTAGTATCACTCTTTTGTGAGTAACCAATAATCTCTAAGACCCTTATCAGAATATCCCTTTCTTGCTCTCTGAAACCTCCTCCTTTTTCTTCTTCTCTTATCTATAATTTTCATTTCATATCTGGGTATCCCTTGTTTTGTCAAATCCCACTCTTATTTTTCACTTGGGGTCTAGTTTTTCTTCACAATACCACTGTTTCTCAAGTGGGAATCACATTTCTTGGTGACCCTTTTGAGTTCTTGAAAGTTTGAATTAGGGTTTGTGCTGTAATTTGACAGCATGAAAGGTGATAGAATGGCAAAGAGATCGTCTTTCGGAAGCATAATGAGGAAGAAACTATCTGACATTACGAACTTGCAGGCGCAAGGTTCCCCGAGTCAAGATGAAAAGCAGCCTGAGATTTCTCAACCAGATAAGGACTACATTGACAAGCTCCTAAAGGTACAATCTTTCTTGGTTCTCTTGTTGATGTTTTGCGTTCTTGTTATATGTGATGTGGGTTGGTTGCTTAATTAGGGGGTTTCTGTTGTGAATTTTCTGAACCAGGAAAGAATGACTCTGGTGAAGCTTATTGCAGAGAGGAAGTATCCTTTGATTGTTCTATTTATTATGTTGGTTTTTTATTTTTTTAGATTTGTTATATTTTATGTTTGGTTGCTGCGGAAAGAAATTAAATGATTTAAATTTAGTCTTTCATAATTGAGTAATTTAACATGACAATAAGTAATTAAGAAATTTATTTTTTAAGTTGTTAATGTGGCACCAAATTACATTCACTGTCACCTCAGTTTGTAAACCTTTTGTGGTAAAATTGGTAGTAGTTTTAGCATTTTTCTTCATAATTTGGGACACTAGTAAGCCTTGAAGTATTGGGTGTTACTGGAGCTGGTTCTCCAAGTTTAACAAAATTTATCAACCATTTGCGTTTTCTTAAAATTTATTAAAAAAAAAAAAAAAAAAATCTTAGTTATTTTAGCCACCATCTATCAAGAATGGGTTTTCCTAAACTATGTTACTATAGTAAAATCATTGAACTGAGTGGAGCTGAGTTGCAGAAAATGCGAGTCAGTCTTCAGAAATTGCAGATGCAGAATTGGAACCTTGCTCAATCAAACAGCCAGATGTTTGCGGTGTGCTTGCTTTTCGGTTAAAGTTTATCTTTTAATTTCATATCTAGAATGATCTAATTCTCTGTGATACTGACTATGTTTTTGCTGATTGTGCAGGAACTTAATTTAGGAAAAGACAAGGTAAAAGTCTGTTTGACATTCAAGTGCATTGGTTATGAGGCCATTGCTTTTTCTTTGTGTTTAAATTCCTAACATTGTTCATTTCAGCTAAAAGAACTTCGGCATGAGCTTGGATGCAAGAATGCCTTACTTAAAGCAAAGAATATGGAACTTGAGGTTTGCTCTAATCTCTGACTCTATTCTGTTCTATGAAACATGGATACTTTATGCCCCTATGTTTCTGTATCAGATGGTAACATGGTACTTGCTTTGATACTCCTGGATACTTGCCAGGATACAGGTCTTACTTCTCCTTTAAAAAAAAAGGGTTTTTAAGTTTATTTCAGATGCATGTCAAATATATCTGGATACATGTCAGATACACAAAGACGAACATCTAGGACACATACAAGCTTAAATTTTAACTTTCACTACAAAAAGGGGAATTGGACAGTTATTTAAATTTGGGGACAAGGGACTTTAATTTTGATTTTAATATTTTCCACCTTATTCAAATTGAAAGGGAGAGAAATTATATTCATTACAAGAGGTCTAAATCTTGATGATGATGCTCAACAAATGTTTTGTTTGGTTTAAATAGCACTCTTGTCCAGGCCATCTACTCAACCTGTTCTGCAGATTTAGACTAGTAGTCTTTGCATAATTATTCTGTGAACATAAAATTCACGTCAACCTTTTTCTCACTCATTTCCTTCTCCAAGATTCAAGTCTTCTGTTCCTTCTTTAAGATTTATGACCATCTTTACTATATGGCATAGAATAACATGACCAGGCATGGCTCTGTGAAAGCACAAATTTCATTGCTAGCTTCACTGTATTTAGGCGCCTTCCGACTTTTTTGCTTTCTGCATTGTTCAGAAGTACACCTAATCTAAGAGCATACAGATTAGTAAGTGGTATACTATAGATACTTCATACAGGTCACTGGAATGAGCATTCATAACTGTCAGAAACCTTAATCAACACCCTCCAACCATGGTAGTTTTTTAACTTTAATACCCCAGTTTTCTTTATTGTGAAGGTGTTGTACAGGCATATGTTGAGTCCCATGTTGGTTATTTATTAGGTTGATATAGGCTATATAAGAAATTATGAAGAGCCCCGAATGAGAGTAATCCTTTTTGGGCTATAGCATAGATGTGGCTAGTGCATGAAGCAAGCTAGATTGAAAAAAAAAAAATAGTGTATAAAAGGAAAACATAGGTAAACAAAATCCAACCTAAGCTAGGTCTTCAGGTTTAAATGTTGAATTTCAGCATTATTTTGTTTGATTTAATCAGAAATTCTCCTTCATTTGCAGGGAAAAACAGAGACAAAGCGTAAAAATGCTGGCTCTCAGGTGTGTGAATTAATCTTCTCAGTTATGTTTCTGCTATATTGCTAGAGCCCTTTCAATTTATCGCATTTCTATCATTTTACCTTTTTATTTTGGTGGCTTAAGGAAGGAGAGGTGGCAGCAGAGCAATCATTGCATGTAACTAATGACGATGACAAAACTTGTAAGCGTAATAGAAGGCGCACAGCAAGAAGCCAATGTAATTTTATTGTGACCTAAAATGGCTTTTTTTTTTTTGGTTAAAACTTTTATTCTTCTTCAGTATAGTTTATTAATGTATGGAACTTTCAAATTACTTGCAGCTATGGGCCCTTCTACTTCACACCAAAAAGTTGTAGATAAAGAGAAGGTTGAAAATAAAAGGTTAGTTGACATGAATCACTATACCTTTATATATGTCTTTAACTGCATACTGGCGTCACATGACTCGGAAAACATCTAGCTAATCCTTTGTTCACATACCTGTAAATATGTGATGTGGGCATAGGCTCTCAGTTAAAATGTAATGGATAGTTGATTGCTTTTTGTACCTCCAATTATAATGCCATTGTCATGTCTAGATTCTTGCAGTCATGCATACAGCTGTGCAACAAGTTCTGTTATCATTTCTTTTTAGCATCCCTTCTTAAAAGAAAAGGGTAAAATCCTAGTCAATGCTCAAGTCTACTATATAACTCTAGTCTAAGTTGATGCATATAATCCTACTTGGCATGCAAGCAATGTTGTAAACTTGGGTTTGTGTAAAACACAGAGCTTCAACAGTAAAGACGTAGCCATCAGAGGCTTCCCACTATGAATGTAAACCTCTGAGACTGGACCACATTAATTTCATGCGTCTCTCTCTGCTTTCTTTTTTATGTTTCTCATACACTTTATCGTAATATCAAAGTTATGTCTTGCCTTTTCTAACATGGTGTCAGAGTTATATTTGATATTTTCTAATAATTCTTACTTTCCCTCTGACCAGGCGTTGTTTGAGAAGGCAATCCGCTAGGTTTAAATCCCATGAGAGGGAACCTACAGAGAACTTATTCGAAATAGAAGATGCTAAATTTCTGGTAAGTCAATCACATGAAAATTCTATACGAGAGGAGCCTGTTCCATTGAATTCATCTTTTAAAAATGAAGAGGAAGGCGAAAATTGTGTGCCAAGAAATGAAGCACAAGCATCACTAAGATCTTCAATTGGAAGACCATTACGCAAAGCTGCTGAGAAGGTTCAGTCCTACAAGGAAGCTCCTCTTAAAAGTAAAATGCGAAGGTTAGAGTGATTGGAATCTGTTCCATATGAATCTCCCTCCATATGTTCACTTCTTTCTGTGCGGGTGTAACTTAGGATACTCTATGGTTGTGGTACTGTTATTTCACATTGTTGTGATATTATTGTGATGTTATTTTAATTGCAAAAAATTTGTATATCCAATCAAGAAACATTGATGATGATGTACTGGTTTTATTTTTTATGGAGAGCAAATGCATTTCTTTTGTAATTGTTCATACTAAATTATTGCCATAGAAAACTCTCTCAACTATGAGTTATATAACTTGGAACAATGCTATGACCACAAAAAATTTGCACAACTCGCCATGTGACTAGTTGTAGCAAAAGTTGTGTAATTTTTTGTGGTCCTAGCATTGTTCATAACTTATGAGTCTTGCTTAAAGATTTTCCATTTGGCAGCTGAAGACATAACTGACTTTCATGTATCTTTGGGCTTAGAAATGAGTTTGGTTGAATTATAATTATATATAGCATTGAGTTGGGCTTTGGAAATTACATCTTGACTCAATTGCACCCAACTTCAGATTAGCCCAAACTGTGCATGCATTACAAACTTCCATCAAATATGGGGGCTCTCTATAAGTTGTCTTGTAGGAACTTCCATCCTCGGAAGCTTCGCTTGCTACTCATTAAGGGCCGTCTAATAATATTGTTTTAGTAATGTTGTTTAAATATTATGAAAATACGTGTAGATGAAAAAATGTTATGAAAATACCCATTGTGTTATTTAAACAACGAAAACTGTTATTTAAACAACACAACCAAAAACCCCCTAAACACCAAAGCCACAGTTGTCCAGATTGCTAAAAGATCTGCCAGATTTTTCTCTACCTCCAACCTAAACTATTCAAGTTACTAGCAAGTAGCAATTAGAAAAAAATTGAAGCTGTCATTAGAAAATGATAGTTTATGTAATTCAAAATTTCAATCACAATTTCGAACCTTTCGGTAGAAATTTATCTTTATTAGTCTTAATCCTGAAAACCTTTTTTTTTTTGTTATTTTCTTTAGCAAGAGTCTTTACAATTAACTAGTGGTTATGTACCAAATTGTTGAGCCATGTGATTTGGTACTTAGTAGTCAAGACTCGCACACAAATCTTCAATGGTGAACTGTCTCTCTCTATATCACAACAATTCTTCCTAAAACATGCTTGGCATGTTATAGAAAGTTGGAAACCGTGTGGAGCCCATTATATTGGAGTCTCTTTCTTTCTTTCTTTCTTTCTTTTTTCTTTTTTTCTCTCTCTCTCTCTCTTTTTCTTATTTTTACTTAAATTTCTTTTTGTGTATATTTTATAAACTATAATGCACATCAAATTATTATATCCCACAAGCCAAAATCATATTCATCTAAATTTGGTGGATCATGCCCCTATAAATCTATATATTTGTGATGGACATGTCTATTTCATAATCAGATTTCACCTGCATTTTAAAAAGCCTGGATTTTTTTTTTTTTTTTTTTTTTGGGGTTTAATTTGGCCAATCCCGTGAGCTAATAGACATGTGTCCCCACGAATCCAAAGCACAAAACACCATTTTTACCATAAAGATTACAGAGAACTCAGTGGACCACGTGGCATGTCCAACTAACACTTAACTACTAATCACAACCCTCACATGCAAAAAGAGTTTAGTGAAGTGACAAATGGGCCGTTGGTTTTTTCTTTTTAATCAACTTCGAGGCTCCAAAACCAAAACCGCGTGAGAGAGATCACTTCACGGACTGTTTCCATCTTAGGATACAAGTTAAGTTTAGTTAAGTAATGTTACTTGCATAACAGTTTTCATAATCATTAACTTGTGTGGTTTTTGTTAGTTTTCATTTGGAGTAATCAACGATATTATGGAAAAAAAAAAAAAAATCTCCAAACTAGTTTGAAGAAACACTCTTCAAATTAATGAATTGCATGTTCTTATTATATCCTTCATATTTACAAAATTTCAATAAGATAAAAATAAATAAATAACTATGTCATCAATTAAATATTTAAATTTCAAGTTTTTATAATCTAAAATTATGCATAAAAAAATAACTTTATTGATTAGATAGTAAATAGTATTCGATTTGAAAGAAGTTTGACATACGTGTTAATAACATTCGATCCAACAATTAAATTTTCAAAATTTACATCCAAACAAAATATATAAGAGAAGTTTAAAGAGTTTCTTTCCAAACTAGTATGAAGAGAAAGTTTGTCCTATCATTATAGTATTTATTGTTAACAACTTCTCACATAAGTAATTATGAACTCTTCAAAATTTGTTGTTTTGGTTAATTTTTATGCAATTACTAATACTACAGAATAGAAGATCCCCACATATGCGTTCTATTCTAAATTGTTATTTCCAAATTCACCATATATTCCAAATCAATTTTAGTTCAACAATCAAAGATACAATAATTTATTTTTATAACGTTGAGAAGATATGTTATAATTTATGTACAATAAAAATGATGTTTGTGAGAATATACCATGCGAAAGTGATATTACATTATTTGTAATCTACCGCTTTAACAAGTTGTAAAATTTATTACAGCAGTTGCTTTATTATTATTATTATTATTATTTTGACAAAATATCTTTTGCTTTATTGATTTTATCTTTCCCGTGAGATGTAATACTTGAGTGGTAGACTCGAGTCTCATCCAAGCGTGCAAGATGGACCAGTGTGGTGTGTGTTAAACACTGTGTGATGTGTTTATCAAATACAAGCAAGTCCCTAAATTTTTATAGGCTGAAATCACTAATTAGCTAGAAGCGGATTTCAAGGTTTGGGTCATGTTTTCTCCAAAAAAAAAAAAAAAAAAAAGGGTTTGGGTCATGTCTCGAATGTCTCAATTAAATGGTTATAGGGGCTTATAGATTTTCTTTTTCTTGTTAATTTACTCGTGCACTCAAGGACTTCATCAATCATCCCATACTTTTCGGGTAATAAGCTTCCGTTTGCCCAGAGGTGTTTTAGTCTAAAAAGTTGGAAGTTATTTGCTAAAATAAATTCAGTCTATGGATTCTATTCATATAATTGAGAAGAGATTATATTCAAAGGGTGTTATCATTTCCTCTCTCTTTTTTTTTTCTTTTTTTTTTTTTTCTTTTTAAATTTACTTACAATCCTACTAAAGGAGAGAAATGAATATAATAAAAAGGGTTTTCAT
Organism: Quercus suber; assembly: GCF_002906115.3. Taxonomy (NCBI): domain Eukaryota; kingdom Viridiplantae; phylum Streptophyta; class Magnoliopsida; order Fagales; family Fagaceae; genus Quercus; species Quercus suber. Next base: position 1,620,560 of record NW_027069509.1, read on the forward strand.
GAGATATTCTATCGATTCAATTTCTTGGGGATCTAAAAGAATACCTATTTTATTTCATTCTTTCCTTATTATTGTTTTCTCAAATAAGAGGAACATTCATTCTTTTAGTGAAATACTAATTTTATTCGTATTTTTAAAAAAGACAAATAAAATGTGAAATGTATACTTGTAAAATATTATATTTCTTCGCTTTCTATTCATCTTTTCATAGACTCTCAAACAAATTAGAAAAGTATATCATATTGTATTTCATTTAATTCAATTCCATTTCATTATAACATGTTGTAAAAAATGAAACAAAAGCTAGTAACTTTCACAAAAAGTTGAGTTGGTCAAATTGATGGTTAGGTTTTAGGAAATTCATGTCTAAGGTCCAATCCTTAGTCTCATTTGATATATGAGATTTACCATGCACATTGACTCAAGAACATTTTCCTAAAACATCTTAATCTCTAAACCTATCATAATCCAGACTCTTCCATAATTGAAAAAAGATAAAGATAATTGTTGCTGCTTTTAACATGTCCACGCAATCTTCTCTCTACACGTTACAATGGGAATGTTCCTACAATATCATTTTCCAAAATAATGTAGATTCATGATAAGATATATTAAAGTATTAAAATATATATTAGAAAGTTTTAACTTATGACGTTCGTTTTTTTATTAGAGAGTTTTAACCAAAAAACGATAAAGAAAATCGTTGCTATTTTTAACATGTCCACGCAATCTTCTCTTTGCACGTTACAATAGGAATGTTCCTATAATATCATTTTCCAAAACAATGTAGATTCATGATAAGATATATTAAAGTATTAAAATATAATATTTATTTATTTATTTATTTATTAAAGAGTTTTAACTTATGGAATCAGTTTTTTTATTAAAGAGTTTTAACCAAGACATTCAATCAATTTTTGGAAGTGGAGATTAAATTTTAGATCTTTTATTAGACGACAAGAAAAATTTTACCAATTGAGTTAATTGGAACCCACGTATTAAATTATATATAAACATGGTTAGGAGGAGGTTAATGGTTAATATAGCTTTAACTTTTTTGTATAACGACCACTTGGGATTCCAAAGATCCTTTTACAAATAACATGATATGATTTGAGACGGAATTGACGACCCACCTAAAGACTAAAGAGGCCTATGTGAATGTGACCCTATTAATTCTATTTTTATAATCTAGGTTTATTTGTGTTTATTAATGGAGCCCACACGGTTTAAACAAAGTTGTCATCCATGATTTTCTAGGGTTTATACGCCGACAGGAATTACCGTTACGACCCCACTAACAGTGGACTTTAGCTCCTCTGCATGGTAACATGTGTGTTGTGTAAGTGATCCAAACTCACAATCTGATGAATCTTCGAATATTCGAACTTGATGTAACCTTAATGGTATGAAATTAAATTTGTGCTTTCCCTGTATAATTAATGTCTAAAAATAAAAAATAAAATAAAAAGATATGCAAGATCTTTGTACCAGATTACGTTAAGATCACACAATTTGAGTACTCGTTAGGAAAAGACAAACTTCAGTTAGAAAATTTAACATGGGTATGTAATTTGAAAATTTAATCATTGTATTGCATTTTATTTATATTCTTTAACACACATGGAAAATTCTGTATCACTAGGATGTTATTTACTATTCGATTTATAAATTTTTTTTTGCATAATTTTATATTACAAAAACTTGTAATTTAAACATCTGATTAATGAAATAATAATTGACTTTTGATTTTTTGGAAATTTTACAAGCATGTAGTATATGAGAAAAAAATATAATTCAATGGTGAATTTATCAAAATTCACATCTAATAAAAATATATTGCCTAAAATTATAACCAAATTTGTTGTCAAACTTTGCCTTTTCTTTTGTTAGGAGGTGGGCTTATTAGAGTTTAATTTAATGTATTCTAAAGACAATTAATCCGAGTTTATAAGGCTTGAAATTTTTTGGCACAATATATTTTTTTAAAAAAAGTTCTCTATCTAAACTAAAATACGCATATAATTAAAAAATTTCTAGTAGAAATGCTTGCAAAGTAGCAATATTCCTGTCTGATTTAAGGATTGATATATAAAAATTCATGCATGAAAAAGTGTAAGAGTCAAAGAAAACAAAAAGGGACCTACCTTAGACCGGTATTTATTCATTTTTATCTTTTGGTAGAAATGATTCCATTAACCGTCCCCAAAAGCAATTAGTTAATTCTTTTCAAGAAACCCTGTGTTTCTTTACTAACCTCTTGTAACTTTATATTACTTTGAAGCAAAAAAATAGCCCTAGATACTATGATTCTTCGTCAACTACAACCATATGCGTAAAGAAACCACTTTTCGAAAGCAATGACTATATGCTACCACTCTAAACATAGAGAAAGACTATATATTGATAAATCTTCTTTACTCTATTTTTTTTTTTTACAACCATATATAGAGTAAATTAAATGGTGTGACATTTGATGCCAAATTCTATAATTGAACCACTATCACGTGTCTAAATCTAAGCAATTAAGTGCTTATCCATACCTTAAAAACCACTCAATATTGAAAATTATATTTGGCCGACAAATTATTGCAAGGAGTACCTAAAATTCCAACCTAAAAATTAGTAAATTGAAAACAGGCCCATATATATTATTCTTTTTGGTTCGAACAATGCAGGCATTGGGACCTTGTAGGCTTATCATGGTATCAAACTCATAACAAGTTACTACTCACCAAAGAATTGTGCTCACCATGTTGCCAACCAGATCATAGTCTTTGGTGCAAGCTAGTGCATGTTTGATTAAGAAGGCATCAAAGATACGATAATGTGGGGTCCTAGAATAAAAAAGGGACATAGGGTCCTACCAAAAAGTTTATGATGAAGTTGATTCCCATATTACATTTTACATGCTAATTTTTTATTTTATTTTATTTGTTTATGTATTTAATAGTTAGAGTATAATGTAATAATGTTGGTAAAAGTGATCTTGTAATGATATACATGTCTCCTCTTTTTATATGTTAGTATGACTTTCTTAAAGATTGCTACATTCTACCAGGAGCTACTAGCTAGGTGGATCTTGTGTGTGTGTGTTTTTTTTATTTACTTTTTATGGATATATTAACTTTGTCCTTATAAGAATTTTTTATTAAAATAATCATTATAATCACTAGTATTATAAACTTGAGTATCATCATTATCATTATCATTCTTCATAACATGCCTGACTCAAACTAATATTATGACATTGAAGACCGTGGAAGTTGGAGGGGGTAAAAAAGATGAGATAAGTTGATGCCAAATTCTTTCTGGGTTTTCCTTAGTTGCTTTTGGAGAAGCAATTAATTAACTATGTTGGTTTTGAAAATTACAGGAAAAAAAATATATATATATATATATGTATATATTTTACAATACTAACTTGTTTTCATTTTGATCTTAAAAAGATTCTAAAAACATTTCATATTATTTTGTTCACATGAATAATATCTTGTAATTCCAAGTAATTATTACGATAAACACTTTCTTTCACCAAAACTATCCCAAATAGGAAAATATTTTCTATTTTTTGGTTTATTTGAGAGCCTTAAATGGAAAAACATAACTCAAATTTAAAATTTAAATGAAAAAAAAAAGTGAAAAAGAAACTAATTTGAACAAAATGTTGATTGAGAAAAAAATTCAATGGTAAATCAATGAGTACGTAATAGAGAGGTTAATATTGTGAGACTTTTTTGTGACGTGAAGTTTATATGTGGTGGTATGTTGAGTATGTAATGTTCTAGAACATGTTTTTTGTTTAAGCTTGGTTTTCATTGAACTCAAAAAAAATGTTTTTTTGTCAACTTACATTTTTTTTTATTGTACATTTGTATCAAACACTAGAAAATTTGAAAAAAGTTTTCTCCAAAACAAATAGAGGAAAGAGTAACTTAATTATTAGGGATAAGCAATTAAGAGCAATCAAATTTAATAGTACCATAAATTATCAAAAAATTTAGTTTAATTGTTTCGATCTTGATCATTTAATACCAAAGAATTGCCTAGTTCCTCTCTATTTCAAATGAAGTGGAGAGATCATTGTCCCTAGTTTTATACCCACTCCGATCTTGTTCTTTTTCGGAGAAGAAATACCCACTTCGATCTCATCGAGCTATATGTATGTTTTGGCCATATAAATCAAATTTGTTATTTGGTTTGTTAACCCTTTATATAATTACATTAAATTCTATGATCATAACTAAAACCAAATATTACTTTTATGGGGATATAGTACCTGCCCTTATGAGATCAAGCAAGGACAGAACTATTAAGAGACTAAGAGCATCCCTATTAGTGGATGCAAACTTATCATCTATTTTGCAATCAAAAAAACTACTTTTTTTTATTTTACACACTCATTTTTACAAAACACCCACATCAGTCCATCTATTATACATTATATTTTATATAAATAATATTTTTATATTCTTTTTTTAATATTATTTTATCTCCCGTTTCTTTTTCCCATTCTTCCTCTTCTTTCTTCTTGTTTCTTTTTCCTTATCTCTCTCTGCCGTTTCCTCTTTCTTTTTCTTCCTCTTCTTTCTTCTTCTTTCTTTCACGATCAGATCAACATCACCATCAAAACCCAGAACGCCTCTCCAATCCACCGATCTCCGTCAACACTCCATCACAAGCACCACAACCATCAAAACCATCAAAACCCAAAAGCACTGACCAAAACCCACATCACCGATCAACCATCAAAACCCACATCACCGATCAAAACCCACATCACTGATCGCTGATCCAAATCGCCTCTCCAATCCGCAATCCACGATCACAGATCCAACGATTTTGTTCTAGTGGTTGACTTTGTTGTTGACTTTGTGGTTAATTTTATGGTTGATTTTTTATTTTTGTGGTTGATTTTTTATTTTTGTAGTTGATTTTCGATTTTGTGTCTGTGGGAGTGTGTGCATCCAAGGAAGAAAAAACATGATGAGGGAGAGAATGTGTTAGTTTTGCAGATAGAGAAGAGAGAGAAAAAAATGAGCGAATTAAAAATTATTAAAATATTAAATGCACAAATGCTACAGTAACCGTGCATATTTGCACAGTTATTGTAACTTTTGTGCATTTATGCATAATTTTACACCCACAGATGTGGGTGTTTTTTTGCTCAAAATGTGTAAAATCAATTACTTTTTCTATTTTGCAAGACTTTACGCATGCTGATGCTGATACTCTAAAGGGGCATATAAAAAATATCAAGTTCTATTTTGATAGATGATTAAGTTGGAATATATTAACATACAATTATGTTCAGGGGCATAGCCAGGAATTTTTGCATGGGAGGGCTGATTCAAACCATGAAGGTGGAAATCGATGACGATGAGTATCATCGTTGTATGGATAGTCTATATTTTTAGGTTGATATGGACCTTCTTTGAGATAAGCTCATCGAATTTCATCTTGTTTGTTGATAGGAAATTCACATATTTGTTTACGTGATCCTAGATCACGATCTATCTCTTCAGATTGAATTCTTGAACATTTGGAGGGATCAGGGTGTTCATCAAGCATTGAAGTATCAACATTTGTTTCTACAGCCACAGGTATCCTAATTTCTGAATTGTTAACATCCTTTTTCTTAAAAAATGCATCAATTGTTTTTTCGTTTGCTCATAATTCTTTTAGCTTTAAGAATATGACTCCAAAATTAACCTGAAAAGAAGTTTAAAAAATAAAATTTTAATTAGTAATTTTTACTTAGTTATATGAATGTTATTCATACTCAAGAAAAAAAAAAAACAAAATTTCCACTATAATTTAAACATACAACCCATTTTTAATACGACTTTAATTTATAATAACCCCTCAAACAAAAACAAAAATTAAACACACAAGTATTGATACACAACATAAACCAAACAATTTAACAACACCCATAGCCACATCCACAGCCATATGATATCTAACTAATCAAAAATAGGTAATAAATCAAAATAATTTTACCTTAAAAACTTTGTCTTCACAAAGTGCAAAGTGGGTCACCCGTGTGGCAATGCCTACTACCTCTGCCTGACTGCCTCCAACTTTAGATCTTCTCTTCCAGACTCATCACAAACAATCTCCTCATGCCTTCAATCATGTATTTCTCTTAAAATCTATGAAAATATAAAGAGCATGTGAATATTTAGGTGTAGATAGTTGAAGAAAAAAAAAAAAAAAGACACTAAAAAGAGATGAATGTCTAATGCTTAAGAAAGAGAAGAAAACTCACCAGTCACCAAGTAGTCACCAAGTTCCAAAACTAAAGCTGATGAAGAAAGAAAAAATTGATCAAGATTTTTTTTTTTTTTTTTTTTTGGGACTGTGAGTACAAAAGACTGGAGTTTGGGGCTGGTAGGTAGGCAAGGTATAGTGCAAATGAAAGTGTATCAAAGAAGACCAAAAAAAGAAAAGAAGTAAAGAAAGGGATTCCTGGGTCATGGGTGATTTTTTGAGATGAAAGAAAGTGAAGTTTTGTTTTTAGTGTTTGGACTTAAGCGGCCAGCTTATTTTATTTGGAGTACATAAGGTGATAAGGTTTAAAATAAAGCTGGGCTTGGGAGAATATTTGAGCTGAGTTGGGAGAATAGTTAGAATTGGTATTGGGGGGCCGGCTTCCAATATGGGGGGCCAATTTTTTTTCTACCTACTCTAATGGAAAAAAAAAAAAAAAAAAAAATTGCAGGGGTCGGGGCCCCCCCAAGCCACTACATGGCTCCACCCCTGATTATGTTATATCTTTCATTTTATTTATATTTTGTTAACATATGGTTAATTTTAGTTTTGTATCATAGTTTTATTTTTTATATATTATTTTTATTTTTGAATCTTAGAAAGTATATGATAAAAATTTGTTTGGCAATTGAAAACAATCAGATAACAAAAAAGTGTTTTCAAATCTCAATTTTCAAATTTTCATAAGAAATTGGGGACATCGGACCAAGCAAATATGTGTTTTCAAATTTTTTTTTTGATTTTCAAATGAAGCTAGTTAGAAAACAATATGTAAGAAGCAAATGCATTTTACTTTGCACTTAAATGAAATTCAAACTTCGTAATTCAATTAATAAAGCCTTTTATCATAAAAGATAAGAGATATTGATTGAAAAGTCTTCTTTTGATTGGTTCAAATTTTTTTTTAACTTATTTATAATTTTACATTTCATTTTTTGACTTCTGTTACCCACATTAGAGTAATTACACAGTTCTATTGGATCATATCCAAATCCCGTTAACAACATTTCACTTCCAAGTCTATTCGTTTAGATACTTCCGTGACGAAATTGGCTACTTGCCAACTCTTATGCAAACTATATCTTCATATAACAAGATATTAGTAAAAAAGAAAAACATCTTCTTATTTTATTTTATGGAGTTTTAATCTATATCATCCGTTTCTGTAATTTTTACTCTTTATCAGCAGACTAAAATATCAACAATCAGAAACTTTACCAGTTGAGCTAACTGGAACTCATAGGAAAAAAAAAATCTTCTTAATATATATATATATATATATATAAACTTTATGCAGTAATTGACACATGCATTTCTCATGTGAACTTCCGTAAAAAAATAAAAATCAATCAAGAATTGATATGTTGCTTCGTAAATGCACATTGGAAAAGTAAAATAATAACAAACAAGAAACCATTTCAGGTAACAAACATCAAACTTCAATTAAAAACATTAAAGTCATTCAGCAAAAAATAAAAATAAAAACATAAAAGTCATGGTTGTCAAGCATATGAACTGCCTTTGTACACAACATATATATATATGCATACATATAGGATGGGACAAGCAAACACCAATAAAATCCAGAACTATGCAAAAATTATGCACACAAAGCTAGTGTCCCCCTCTTTACTCTTTCTTCAAGGTGAAAAAGGATGGAGAAGTTGGTGTCCTTGTACTCTGTGTAATGCTTAAATTTGCCGCATCCTATATAGCTAAGGCCTAAGGGTATCACACACAAATGCAACATAAAATCTGAAAAAGTTTAAGACATAATGCCAAGGATAATCACCCCTTTGGATGGGACATAAAGGCGCGGCGCCCCACCTTATTATTCCTTTTTAGAATTGGATTATTGTTTTGGATTTTTCACCTCTTTTTTTCGAAAGTTAAAAACTAAGATTACCTTCTAAATAGTTTATTAAAATCGAAAAAACCAACTACACAAAGCTTGAAAGATATTAAACAAGTCACTCTTACATTGTACATTTTTTTAAGGGTCATCATCATTGATATTATATATGTCTAACGCTTCACACAAATTGTACATGTGTCCCAATTTGATACAAGCATTTTTTGATAGCTTGCTTAGTCTTGAATTAGTCAAATGGAAACCCCTCTTTCCCTTGAGTAGGACTTTGTTGTTCAAAAGGGGTCCATCAACTTTCTTTGCGAAAATATTGGTGGGAAAGTTTGGTTACCAGCTCCTTTTTCTGACCAATGAAACTATATTTCCTTGACCCTTTTTTTGAACAATGTGAGACAGGATATGAGGTAGAGGTTGAAATGGGAAATTTTTATTTTTGTAAGGTTCTATTGTATTCCATGCCTGAGCTTAAAATGGCACATGAAGCCAATCCTCAAGTCAAATTAAGTTCCCATGAGAAGCTCATGAGTAGGAGATTTCATCTTATGCTTAGTTTTTGTCAAAAAAGACATGCTGGTTCATAAGTTATAACAATATTTTGCAAGACTTTTAAGACTTGAATAATTTGAACAAAGCTCATCTTTGAGACAACTTTGGAGGGCAAAACTATAATATTGTTTTTTGAATTCCTATTTTGTTTACCCTCAACTACAATGCAGAAGTGAAGTTCATGAAACTTCGCAGTAAGGTAGCCTCATTTGTTGTGCAATTTCGTTTCTTTTCTTTCCTTTTTTGTTTACTATCATTCTGGGAAACTTTTACAAAAGCTATAAAAAAAAAAAATTAAAGACCCTATTTGTCTTTAATGTTAGGAGTTATTTATTGATCTTATTTTTTAAGTTACTTTTCTCTGAAAATAACTGTTTACAAATATATTGTTAATAGGATGTATCTTTATCTATCACTCATATTATTAAATAAATCTAATACATATAATTATGAATAATTAAGGTAATCTCTCATGTGAGTCAAATTAAGTCTACTAATAGAGAATCAGAGATAAACTTACATGAAAAGTGGGGAAAAAGAGAGTATTCTCTTGCATTAATTAAGTGTTCCAATATCCAATGGATAAATAATTCATAGTTTGCTGATTAATAAAATTTGAAAAAAAAAAAAAAAAGTTCTTCATTTTCTTTGGGATATTATAAGCTGCTAATAATTAAAAAAGTACGTTAGGTTTATCTTTTGTATAAAGTGAGAAAAAAAAAAATCAATATGATTGTACCTTGAAAAAATACTCACCTTTTAAGCTGGAAATGGAGAACGTTTATTGGGTGTCCAGTTGAATACATGGACTAAGGTATAAGGATTATTCAACAGACTAATGAAAATATGTGAACACAAGAAGACCGGCGAGCAATCATTCAACCAAAGTCTATGCTTTTAAATTTTATCAAAAAAAGAAAGACTAAAAAATATATCATTCAACTAAAGCAATATTTTAATCCAAACAAGCAAAAAATTCTCTCGAAATTCGAGGCTAAAGTTAAAAGAATTCTACCTAATATTAGACCTAAATTATTTTAATAATAACGACTTAACATTAAAATAGTATAAAAATCTATCAATTATTAAAGCTTGGCCATCTTCAAGAGTCCTGTGAGGAAACTGTAGAGACATACTATATAATTGGGAGGTAATAGTTATAGCAGTGAATAAAATTCAAAACTTTATATTATAAAATAAAATAAAAATAAAAACTCTATGTAGTTATGTGTGCAAATATAATTTTAGAATAATATTTTAAGCTCTCACGTGGCAATCATTAGCCTATTTATTAACAATTTTGGTACATGGCAAAAAGAAAGCAAAACAAAACATAGGAGAAGAAAAAATCAAAGCAAGTCATTCAAATTCAAATATTCAATCAATTACAAAAGGAAAATTTAAACAAGAAAACCTTGTTTGGATTTATTGGGAAAGGCAGCCCACGTGTGACAAAAAAATCAACAAATTAGAAAACTTGGCTTAATTTTGTAAAATGATCTTAATTTAGAAACTCGTAGTACAATGAGTACGTTTCCAAATGCAAAAAATAAATAAACCTGTCTTATAAATTTTCAGCAAAAATTAAATAAATAGGGAAGAAAACACAATTCCAATGAACTATGGGATTGAGTTCGAGTTCAAAACTGGTTGGGGGACAAAATTCCCCATTTATGTAGAAATTTATAAAAGTAGATAAAGAAAATGTTTTTTCAGAACTAAATATGAGAATGCTCTACCATAACCTAATTCAAGGAATACTAAATGTTGAATTCCAATGAAAAAGGAGACACCTCCTTATGCTTGAAATCTTTGCCTCTTCACAAAATTCCGAGTACCATAACTAACCATTCTGTCATTGGAGTCAATATTGCATTTTCAAGTCTCAAAAGGGATGAAAAATGACTTCAAAATTTTAATAAATATCCTCTTATGAAAATATATATTTTAGGATAATACATTTTTGATCTCTTGTACGTGGAACATGCTTGATTTCAATCTTTCAATTAAAATAATAATGCAAATAATTTAGTCCTTTAAATTTTTGAAGGGGCACAATTTTTTTCATCCTTCAATTCTTACTTACGTGACAAACAACATGCTAAGTAGACCACTAATGCAGTAAATTAAGTTGATGTCGACATTTATAACTTAAATTTTTTATTCTTCAAATTTAATATTTCTTCAAATTTGATCTCTCAATTTATAAAAATAAAAAAAAAAATTGATTCATTTTTTTAAGTTTCAAATCGAAAACACTTTAGTCATTTGGTCTATTTTTGTTAATATCTTGCTTATGTGGTCATTAATGGTATGCTTAGTAGATTGATTATACAACATTTTTAATTAATGTGACATTGTAAAATCTCTCAGAGAGAGAGAGAGAGAGAGAGAGAGAGAGAGTTAGCAATCCATGATTTGCATATGGGATTGGTGATGCAAGGAAGGAAGGAGGGAAGAAGAAGAAAGCTGAAGAGGGGATTGAAATCTTATAGAGGTATGTGGCCTAGGTTTGAGAAGATCATCAACCTAAGAGACCAAGAGAAATGTCTATCTATTTCATTAAGTTATTCAATTAAACCAACACATAGCAACAACAATTTCATCCAACAAGTGTATTTTTCAATATATTACATATCTTATTAATGAAAATTTTTTTATATAGTAAATAGTAGCTCTAATTGTTTGATATCAAAAATTATTGATTAGCCGGTCTTAGTCATACAAATTTTTTATCAAAGATTTCAACTCTTCTTATTATAACATTAATAAGTGTATTATTCCACGGAACTAAGGATCGACATATGAGAGAAAGAAACATTTTCACGACTCTACCACCCAATTTTGGCCGCATCTTCTCCCATTTCATCTGTTTCCAATTTTTCCTAAGGAAGCAAACAAAACATTTTGAATATTTGATGTGCTTATGGTGATATACTATTTAGTCATGGAAAAAGGCTATTAGAAGACACTCTTGTGATTAGGTTGAACGTTCTCTCCTTTACTTAGCAAAAAAATAAAAAATAAAAATAAAAAGAATTTTCCCTCCTTTAACCTAATACATAAGTGTCTTGTTCTGACCGCAAAACCATTAATATAAAAAACCATCGTTATAAGTTCAAATTTATTGTACTCATTAAAAAAATTAGAACAATTCTGAGATAATATTTTACTAATTGTGTTGTTTAATAATATTATTTAAAGTGGCAAAACCCACAAGAACCTCTCTCTTTGTCAAATCAAGGTCATTATAATTATATATATAGAAACTTAAAGAAAGAAAAAAATTACATTTTTATATCATTTTTACTCTTACATAGTTTGGTTTCTATCAATAATAACATTATTTGTAATACCCTATTTTTTGGAAGTGTTTGGTAAAAGTAAATAAGGAAGCCGTTTTCATACTCCCCCGCTTTTGTCGCTGATAAACGATTCCCCGCGCTAGTTGGTATATAGAAACATAGACTCGGTAAAAAACACTGTGACTCTCTCTGTCTCTGTATAGGATGTTAGAAATTGGCTTGCTAGGCTTTTGGCCTTTTATGCTTTTGTCCAACCCCTAGCAAGAAAAGCATAGTAGAGAACAAACACAAAACAGTAACACCCATGTACTTATTATAAGAGGTAGAAGAGCCACTCAAAAAAAACCCCACATCCCCCTTTCCCAGTTTCCCTCTCTCTCTCTCTCTCTCTCTCTCTCTTTGAGAACAACTTGGTTCAATTTTTTCTGTCTAATTATAGGGAAGATGGACAACCAGCGTAGTCCTCTTCTCAACTTGGTTTACTACTGCCAAGGGAAGGTAAGAGGTTTCTTCTATGCAATGATATTTTGTAGAATTATTAGTTAACTATGTTTTGGTTTTATGTTGTGGAAAACAAAAAATTAGCTCTTTCTTACTAGAGCTTAAAAATGCATAATGGGGTCTCTTGCTTTGCTATATGAGAGCTAATTTTTTCTGGGTATTCTCTGTTTTGATCATGCAGACCATGGAAGAGCTAAGACATTCCCTTTTGTTCACTACTCTGGAGCTTGAACAAACGAAGTTGGCAGTTCAAGAGGAGCTTAGAAAGAGAGATGATCAATTACTTCATCTCAAAGATCTGCTTGACAAAACCATCAGAGAAAAAGATGAAGCGCAAGAGAAATGTCATAGACTGCTCCTTGAGAAGCTGTTAATCCAACAACACCAACACCAACACCAACAACAGGCAGCTCCTCTCTCAGGAATTTCCAGCATTGAAGATGAACCCAGAAGAGGAATTGACTCCAACAATGGCTTCTCATCCTCAGATTGTGAGGAGAGCATTGTTTCCTCTCCAATTGTTGACCCAACTCCACCACCCCAATTGCCTGCTCCATCACAATCATCACTAGAGCTAGTGCCTGAGAAGCCATTACCTGAAAAAGGTAAGCTTTTGCAGGCAGTGATGAAAGCTGGTCCACTTCTTCAAACTCTACTTCTCGCTGGACCACTTCCTCAGTGGAGACACCCACCACCACCACTTGAAACCTTTGAAATTCCTCCTGTGACCATTCCTTCAGCAACAGCACCACCACCACCACCACCACCGCCACCACCACACCTCCTCCACCAAGACTCTTTGTTCAACATTAATGGTTGCAATTCTCTCACCAACTGTGGAAGAGTCAATAGAAAAAGGGTTCTTTATGAAGGCTCTGATTCCCCTACAGAGACCAAATACCAAAGGCTTGTTCTGCACTGACTACAAATTTAAACAGTAATCCCCATATTTATCATTATAATTTTTAGAATTTAATACTACTATAGTATAGGCTACTGAGCAGATTAAATTGCAAGTTGGGTATGTGACTGATCTAGCATTTTGTACAGAAGTTTGTTCTAGACAAAAGAACCTATCCCAAGGTTTTTTTTTTTTTTTTTTTTTTTTTAACTCGCTGAAGAGAAGAGAAAGAGCTTAATGTTCTAGGCTACTTTCTACCGGGTATTTCGGGTGGAGATTTTTGTCTCTTTTTTTTTTCTTCTTCACATTTTTAGTTTTTACCCCTATGATGTGAAAGGGGGTTTGATTTCTCTAATGTTGCTGTGTGATTAAAATTGTAACTCTGATAGTATAGCTCAGCACGCGCCTCTGTGTGTGTGTGTTTGTGTGTGTGAGTGAGTGAGTGAGAGACAGAACAGAGAGAGATAGGGATTACTACATGAAACATTTAAAGCTGATGGGTGTGGAGTTGTTAAGGTTTGAGAAGAAGGGATAGGTATGGTTAACAACCAGAAGGGTTAGAGAGAGCCTTGCTTCTCGGGGGTTTGAGTGGAACCCACAAATCAGAATCAGGATCTACCACTTTGGTGTGATGTATGATTTTATTAATGCAAAGTATAGTTTGATTATTATTGGAGTCTTTACCTCTAATCTTTTGTTTCTTAATATCAACAATATCTTCTTCTTCTTCTCTGTTTATTTATTTATGACTATTTCACTAAAGCCTCTTTTGTCTCTCTGTCTGCCTCCACTCACTTTGTTTATGCTTTTTCTTTTTTTTAATAATGGAGCTAAAATTGTCTATCATTAGCTTAATCTATCCCCTCTTTCCCGAGTTAAGCAAATAATGGTTCAGATATCCAAGTAGCAAATGAAATTGCAGTACTATTGGACAAACTACAATGAATGGGCAATTTACTAATATAAACCTTTTGAATTGCGAATGAAAGCAAAAGGGCGTGGTCTTCAATTCACAAATCACAAGTCTACATAGACAGATTTCATTAATTGGGTCTCCACCTTTAGATGTCCAAATCATGGAATTTCAACTAAGAGCAAAATGTTATATTCACTAGACATGTATAAACAAAAATTACTCAAATTTTGCTTCTTTGTGCTTAAATCTCGATTCACACATCTACAAAGACAAAATTCATTTATCGGTCTTGACCTCCAGCTATCCAAATCAATTTGCCTGTTCTACTACGAGCAAAATTACTCGCTTATTCTCCAATTTTGCTTTCTTGGGCGTAATTCACAATCCACACTTTTTTTCTTTTTTTCTTTTTCTTTTTTTTAAGTTGGAACCTGACCAAGCGAGGGGCCCTTTGGACCCAACCCTGGTAAGTAAACCACTTCACAATTCACACCTTACGGAGTACGCACAATTTACAGGTCTTCACCTTCAGCTGTCACATGGACCTTGCAATTCAATTCTCTCTGGCCCATGAAAATAATAAATCCTTTCATACAGTATCAAGATCAATTCAATGACACAGATGCATCAATTTGCCGTTTCTAATAGGATACCCACAACCGATAATGAAGCTGAAGGCTTGTTGGAAATTGTTCACAGATAACAGTTATCATTTATTTGATTCTTAAAAAATAAAAATAAAAATAGTTTATAGTTTAGACATGTTTTAATATTCAGTTTTTTGAAAACTATAACTCAAAATAGGCGTTTTTTATTAATTCCCAGAACGAAAATGATGACTTCTCAAACTTTATTGTTTTCAGTTTATATAGGGGAAAAAGACATNGCAGAAAGAATGGGAGAATCTGTGCCATGAGTTCCTTGGCTTTCGACTTATAAATCAAGAGCATACGCAACTTACTGGCCAGAGGATTCTCATCAAATGGCTTTTGGAGCAAGTTGCCAATCCATTGCCTCCTAATGCTGTAGAGGATCAACTGCATAAGTACACACGATGCTACATCCTAGCGCTACTAGGGAAAATAATCTTCATGGACAAATCCAGCGATAGGGTGCATCTAATGTGGGTGCAATAGTTGGAAGACCTTCGCAACCCACGAAGGTACAGTTGGAGAAGTGCTTGCCTTGCATGGTTGTACTGAGAGTTATGCAAAGCAAGCGATAAGAATACCAGTCAGATTGGTAGGTGTTTACTGTTGGTCCAGTATTGGGTGTGGGCCAGGTTCCCCTATTTATGCCCAGTAGTTAAGCGTGGCCCGCCAGTGGGTGCTTATGGTCCTCCAGTGCATGGTCCACTATCCCTTAAGTAAGTCTCTACCTCATACACATCATATACATTATGTGATCATTACCTAAGCCCATAATCATGTAACTTGATTCTATTTATTTATTTTAAAGGCTTCTAGGAATTATTTATGTCAACATTAAAAAATTTTAAACAGAGGTTCAATATATATGATTACGTTAATATACTCTAATTTTATGACTGTCATGTGGCTTGTATGTGCTCTGTTTTTTATAAGGACCGTTTCTTATTATAGTGATATTATTAATTGAGTAAATATCTATAAGATTATCTTAGTAGTTATATGTGATTACATTATAGTTTTAATCATAACATTATGTTAATAGGAAAGTTCTAGATATTGATCCCTTGTTCTTGAGTGTAGGTGGGTGTGGGTCCCAAACAAGAAAAATAGTCCCGCCCACATCTTCAGGGACATGTATCACGAGCAAATAGCTTTAATGTTGCCAGGCCAAGTATAAAAATGCCTTGTTTAACATGTTTAGGAACAAGATATACGTTTGGTGAACTTTGAAATATAAACATAGTTGCCTAATGTGTTGCGTACTTGTTTTTGGGCTGTTATAGATGGTGTGGCCGCCGTATGAAGTTGAATTCGAGGACCTTCTGCCATGGTGCATTACAAGGAGGGCCGTGTGGACGGCAACAGTGCCGCTTGTATGTTTCCACCTAGTAGAGAAACATACACTGGATCGTGTCGTTCGTCAATTTGAGATGATCCAAGAAATTCCCCGCGATGTTGACACTGACACAGTGCTTCATGCCATTGATTTGAGGGGGAAGGTCGGTGTTGATTGGATGCAGAAACATGCTGTACATATCATGGAGTGGGGTAATCGCCTTCAACAGCATTGTGAAGCAGTTCTTGGTGATATGCCTCCATAACATGAGTACTTCGACTGGTTCAAAAGGGTAACTTAGAGGTTCATCGATATCCCCGATGCTAGATTGATTCTAATGGTAACTTCTCCATGTGTTCTACGTCTTACCGTACTTTTTAGCATGAAACCACTGTTTAGAGAACATGATATATGTGGTCCAATGTCTACTTAGCATCAAACCTCCCTTTTAAATTGTTGTTTGCTTAAGATTCCTTATAGAGAATTTTGTTGATTTACCTTATAGAGAACTTTGTTGATATAAAAATCTAATTTGAGATGCTCTAAGGTCATATTTCCTATTTCATCCTTTAGAGTTATGGTATACATTCTTCTTTCCATTTTTATTGTCTTTTATTTTTTTGCTCATTTGAATTTTTAATTAGCATTTTTGTCTACGCTATCCTCTAGCTACATCTTTAATAGAAAAGATAATTTAAATTTAGTCAAAGGTAACACTTGGTCTCCCTATAATTTGCAATTATTACTAGCAAAACCAATTCAGAACCAACATTTATTTTAGTATTGATTGGCATTGTTGATTTGGTATTGCATTACTAATATACTTGGTTTTTCCATGTGCAGATTGAAGGATACGTCCGTTTGTTGACACATCACCCAGTGGGCATGAAGGACCACAAGGACATTACTGATGTGTTGGAGGTAATGCATGAGATTGGCCGTGTACAACCTCCGAACTCTGAGGCCTCGAATGTGGAGGTAGCTACTCCTGCGGTAGTGGCTACTCAGAGGCCAAGCACTACTGAGAGCCCAAGCACTAGCACAGCTCCTGCCAGACATTGCTCTTGTCCACCTGTTGCTACCCCTCAGGTTGTCCCTACCCCCGATCCCTCTCCATCCACCCCACATCCATCCCTTAGGCCCACCATCCCTTCACCCATCCCACATCCACCCCCTAGCCCCACCATCCCTTCACCCACTCCACATCCATCTCCTAACCCCACCATCCCTTCACCCACCCCACATTCATGTCCTAGGTCTGACGTCCGTCCACCCACCCTACGGTCATTTCCTAAACTGTCACTCATTCCATCCTTTGACCTGGGTATTAATCCAACCCCTCCTGCCATGCAGTAGGAGCCACCCTCCCATAGTATGTCTATTGGCTCGTCTTTGGGCATCGACCCACCACATGTTCAGGCTAAGCAAGTTGTTGGGTTACCTATAATGGCAGAAGATCGGCCGAAATGCATATCAAAGGCACCTCCTTGCGGGACAGGGGGGCATAAACATGGACACTAAGCTAGGCCTGAGGCATCTGTCGAAGGACATGCAAGACCTCCCCCTCATTATACGAGACAGAGTAAGTTTCAAAAAAGGTAACTCAAAGGTTAATGTGAAACAACACACTTTATTCTCCAGTGGAATTCCTTTTTTCATATTTAAATTTGGTGTTGAATACTTCATGATATTATTTTTGTTTTCAATATGGTTTTAACGTACATTATTGGAACTAGGTGAATGATACAAATAAGGACATTAATTGGAGGTAGATATTCCAACAAGGATATTATTGCTGTTGTTACCGTGAAGGTAGATATTCATGTGTTGGTTGTTATCTATGGTTCTTTTGTTATTAAGTATCTTAATTTGAACCACAGGTTGAGTGCACAAGTTCTGAAGTTAGTCTGACATGTTTAGGTATAATGCTTGTTGTTGCTGTTTTCTTTTATGCATTTTATTCATTCACCCTCTAGTGTATGCATTTAGAGTCCTTCTACATATAACTCAAATAGAAGTTATGAATTATGAATATGCTGATTTCAAGTATAGTGCTTGTTGGCTTCCCTTGCTTGCTAAGCATTCCAAGTCCCAGATTTCTGAAGGGCCTTTGGTTGTGCCTTTTGATTGTGAATGGATTTGGCATTGTCACAGGCTTAATCCAGTAGGCTTCTGAACTTAAAACATATAAATTCAGTATCCCTTTTCTATTCTTTGCTCAATGGAGTTGGATTACTAAGCTCTTTTTTGTTTGTGGTTTTTTTTTTTTTTTTCCTACTTTGTTTGTGGTTTTGTTATTAATCCTTAGTTTTGCAGTAATAGTAGTTGTTAGATCTAAGGTTCTTTGTTCTTATGATTAATTACTGATCTATATGTATAGTTGGCTTTATGTAAGTTGAATTTAATCAACCATCTTGTTAGCTTTATTCCGTGCCAAATTTGCTTGTAATTCAACATTTAGAAACCCTGTATTTAGGTGATAATCATGTAAGGGTAGTGTGTGAGAGAGTGAAGAAAAGCTCAAAAGTGTGCACTGAAACAGGGCCTCGCAACTGGATCTCACGACTGGCTCGCAGCTTGCAAGTCGCCAAAGCTGGCACACGAGTGAAGCATGCAGGGGAGCTAAAGAGTCACGCCAGCTGTTGCACTACAGGACAAAAGTCTCAGGCTGTTAGCTCGCGGCTTGAACTCACGACTCAGTCCAGTCACGAAGCCAAGTCGCCAGACCACTCTATTTGGGAAAAACTGACTCTTCGTATTCCAAATACACACCAGTATAAATATCCCTTATACCCACGAAATGTAGAGAGCTTCTAAAGAGAATTTTGAGAGAGAAACCCTAGAGAAAAATAAGATTGACTCATCCACAAACTTCATCTTTTGATTCTACAAATTCCTCTACTCTTACCCTCTCCATTGTTACATCCTTGAGAGGTACATTAGCCAAATCTTTTTCTCACCATATTCATATCTGTGAGAAGGCTTTTGGTGCTTGGGAAGCAGTTAGGAAGAGACCAATTAATATTGGTTGATGCTATGGGCTATAGCAGAATCTGGTAAGCCAAAGAAGACAAAGGTTCGGCGTAACCTTGTTGGAGCAAGAAGTTTGGAGGGCTTAGGTACACTGGATAGATTAGGCTTGGAGTGTCTTCTGCTGTTCATGTATCCCAACTTCATTCTTTAGTGAATTATTGATCACTTAGAGGGCGGCGGAGAGGTTTACGCCGAGGACTTCGGTTTCCTCTTCGATAACACATCTCTGTGTTGTCTTTGTGTTTGCATCTCTCTTCCTTCAATCTTTGCCATTTAATTTCTACTGTGGTTGTGATATTATTTGGTTTAGATTGTTTTATCAATTCTGTTTTAACTTATTTTCATATTCTACACATACATCGTTTGATAATAAGCTTGAATTGGTAATTTGTAAATTGGAGGTTTAAATGTTCCAAGAGTGTTTTACACACATTTTGAACATTCACTTTGTATTTTTGTTTGGTTGGGATACTAGCTTTCCTTCACCCTTATGTGTCTTTAGGAGTTGTGTAGTGCTGGTTTACTGGCCGTGGATACATTCTTGTAGTTTGCTTGCTCTTGAGTCTCCCAACTTGTTTTAAACTTTTAATAAAAATTTCTTACTTACCAAAAAAAAAAGGCTCTATGAGATATTAGAAAACAAAATGTTACAAGAAATTGGTTTTCTTCTTGTAACTTTTTGTTTCCTGCTGTACAGCATGTTTTGCGGAATCAGTTTTGGGCCTTTTGAAGATCATTCTTGGCGGTTAAATGCTAATAAAAGCCGTTTCCAACGAACATTTGCTAATCAGGTACCTACTTACCACTTGTTAAAGTTACTATTGCAGTTTGCATGTTTTAGACTGCAAAGTGTTTCTTATGGTTTATCTTGGTAACTCAAATGTGCGAAACATTAGTTGTCACATTAGTAGGTCTTCTAGAGATGTTTGCTGCAGGAGGTGGTATTATGTGTATCCGATGCATGAACCATCCCTGCTGCATCCAGTTCTTATTGTAAGTGTGTTGTATGTACAGGTTGGTTAGTTCCAGTAAATAGATTAAGAAACCTGTGCTAGTTTTTACGTGCTTGTTGTGTTATAGTAGTGAATTGGTAAGCATAAGCATTTTAACATCAAGCTTTGATTTTATGTCTTTTACTAACAATTTCCATAAGATAAAATCCTTAACTTATATGATTTTTTTAAGTATATATGATTTTATTAGTATTCATTTTTCTCTGTAATCTATACCTCCTAAACTTATGTCTGCAACTGAATGGTGTAATGTTGAAGTCATTGATCATCTAGGTATTATTTCTAGTTCTATTTTTTTTATAGTTTAGAATGGTCCTAACTTCAATTGAGAGCTTTTCACAGGTGAAGAGATGTGCAGAGATGTCAAGAAAGCTACGATTCATTAAAGATCAAATTAGTAAAGCCAATCTACTATCTTCTATGCGTCCTGTTATGCAACCCGATATTGAGCTGGAAGAATTAGAGGTTATTTTCACTAAAAACTGCTCTTATTAAACTGGGAGGGAGATTTATTTATTTATAAAAGGCTTTGCCTTCAATTTTTTATGTTGTCAGTTAAAGCATGAAGCTTTTAACTTATTGTAGGGAGCACTCTTTGTTGGAATCTAATAATGTGTATTATATATGTTTTTCATAATTCCAGATACAGCTTGCTGAGCATGAGCATGAGCTAATTGAAATGAACTCTAATAGTGAGAAACTTCGACTATCATATAATGAGCTCCTGGAGTTCAAGATAGTATTGCAAAAGGTGATTTCTTGGCATATACGTATATAAGTGCATGCACACGATCACATGTAGACACACGTAAATACTTAGTAATAGTTTTGTGCTAGGAGCATCTTATCCACTATGTTTCTTGCCTTTTTTATTTTATTTTATTTATTTTTAATTTGGGGGTGGGGTGGGGTGGGGTGGGCTTATGTTAGCTATAATGTGTCTATGACATTCTATCTCCAACCCGCATTTTTATGCTTGTTGTGTTATAGTAGTGAATTGGTAAGCATAAGCATTTTAACATCAAGCTTTGATTTTATGTCTTTTACTAACAATTTCCATAAGATAAAATCCTTAACTTATATGATTTTTTTAAGTATATATGATTTTATTAGTATTCATTTTTCTCTGTAATCTATACCTCCTAAACTTATGTCTGCAACTGAATGGTGTAATGTTGAAGTCATTGATCATCTAGGTATTATTTCTAGTTCTATTTTTTTTATAGTTTAGAATGGTCCTAACTTCAATTGAGAGCTTTTCACAGGTGAAGAGATGTGCAGAGATGTCAAGAAAGCTACGATTCATTAAAGATCAAATTAGTAAAGCCAATCTACTATCTTCTATGCGTCCTGTTATGCAACCCGATATTGAGCTGGAAGAATTAGAGGGTATTTTCACTAAAAACTGCTCTTATTAAACTGGGAGGGAGATTTTTATTTATTTATTTATTTTGTTTATTTATAAAAGGCTTTGCCTTCAATTTTTTATGCTGTCAGTCAAACCATGAAGCTTTTGACTTATTGTAGGGAACACTCTTTGTTGGAATCTAATAATGTGTATTATATGTGTTTTTCATAATTGGTAGTTATTGAATATAATAATAATGACCACTCTATTGTTTTGGATACAATTTTGGGTTTTTGGTTGCAGGTTTCATTACGTCTTGCTGATTTGGAGAGGGCTGGGGTTCTATATTTGCAAAGGCTCAGGTAACTTGTTTTGCCTTCTCGTTAGTATTGATTTTGTTTTGTTTAAAAATATGCTCCACAGTTACGTCAAGTTTTTACTTGTACGGGACCATTGCAAATTAATAGGTTTATTTATTTTTTTAATGACTCAACAGATTCAGGCTGCACTGCAACGTGTGACATCTGATAGCAGTTCACAAGTGGGCATTATATTTCACACGATGGATGCTGTAGAATCACCTCCCACATATTTCAGAACTAACAAATTCAGAAATGCATTTCAGGAAATTGTTGATGCATATGGGTGAGTCAAATATGCTACTCATCATGGGTAAAAAGGGTTGGAGTGTGCCTCTATCATTTAATATTGGACAGGCCTTTTCCTTTTTGATCAGAGAACTAATAAGGCCATTTCTTTTTGCTGTGATGTTTGGGGATTGGGGTCATGGAATATGCTTGTTGCTGGGAGCATTAGTTCTCTTAGCTCGTGAAAGTAAGCTTAGTACACAGGTATGTTTTTTTTAGGAGTTTAAACAGGTGTTCTTTCAGAAGAAGCTACTGATGTGATTTAGGTTCCTACTTTAGTAAAAAGGAAAGTTAGTCATGATATTTTGTGTGTTATAAACTTATAATTTTTCCTTATCACAAATAATTGATTACTGGAGGCTGGTACAAAAATAATAGGCATTCTTTTTATAGGTAATGAGGTCATTAGTATATATGTCATTGTTTGATTCAGAAACATCATTAATAGTGCTAGAACCCCAACTATGACAGTCATAGCAACCACAAAACTACCATTACGACTGATCTCCACATCTTTGATGGCAGTCAATAGTATTGTTTCTACAACAATTTATTAGGAGGTTACGTAATAATAGCAATAACATGCATATGGGTATTAATAAGCAGCACAGAGATGATGGCTTTGATGTCTTTTGTTTGAGAGGAACACCAGAAAAAGAATATGCTGCTGAACCATTTTTTTAAATGGATGAAATTGATGATCACTACTTATGTGGTGATTTTTCTTACCTAAATACCTGAACTAAATATGTTATCTAAAAGTATAGTCATTAATGTTTTATGCTTCTGGAATTGCATTTGAAAATAGGGAATATTGTGTCAACCATGTTAATCTTATTACCTTTTTGATATATGCTTCCTGCAGAAACTTGGAAGCGTTATGGAGATGCTATTTGGTGGGCGTTATGTACTTCTTTTGATGTCACTATTTTCAATTTACTGTGGGTTGATTTACAATGAATTCTTCTCGGTTCCTTATCACATATTTGGTGGGTCTACTATGCGTATAGTGATTTATTTCTTCTAATTACGATGCTTCCAATTTGTTATGGAGTAGTCTAGGAATACTTTGCTGCCAATATATTGATTTGCGTGTGTTTTATGCAACGTGCTGGTAGCTTATATGACTAGCAAGGTAAAAATTGTTAGGTTCTAAGGTCTTAGGATTTTATGTATTTAGAACTCTAATTTGTAATGTTGGCAAACTATGATCAAAACAATGTATTTAGTCTTGTTTAGGCTTGCTCAAAGTTGGTTTATTATTGTAAAGTTGGAATCGAGTGGCTGCAAATTTAAAAGAGAAAAAGAAACAAAGAATCACAACATTAATACTACATATATTATAGCTTTACAAACATGATAGGAATGGAATGATAGGGATGGAATGATACACATACATATGTCGCTTCATCGTCATGGTGTATCAACATATTTGTATTTGGATTAAAATGAACATCTTTGAAGATTTTTGCCAATTCAGGAACTTAATTGTCATTATTATTTGTCTGATTAATTAACATTCAAGTGTTAGATAGATATACTTAATTAATCATAACATGTAATATACTAAGGTTTAAGAAAATAAAAAAACACGCATCTTCTCATCAACCCTAACAGCAAGTGCCTTTGTCTCGCATCTATGTTTGCTTGAAGTTTTCTTCCTATTTTCAGAGTTCGTTCATGATTTTTTCTAATAAACAACATTCAAGATATATATTAGATCATGAATAAATTAGTATATATTCACTTCATCTAAGTATTAATCTAATCAGTTTACAACATAATATAGTAAACATTGGATAATAATAATAATATATGCATAAATAATTTACCAGTCAATCCTCATTGGTCCATCTCCCATCAATGAGTTAAATCTACAGCTCAAGTTGGGCATTCTTTGGCAGGTGGCTTCTTGCATAGTTAGCACCATGATATTGTACGAGCTTTTTATAGGCCTGATGCAACTTGTGGGAGCTAGAGCTCAATAATCTTCCACATTTTGTATTTAATTTTTCTCTTACCAAGTTGGAATCCCTTTGTAGCTCAAATTGATCCTGTAAAATGAAGTGTACATATATTATAAAAATACTATTATATGAATTTAATATGCTTAGTGACAACAAAGACGAGTTAAATGTTATCAATGTAAATTTACCGCCATATTTTGAAGCATCACATCTCTAGTAGTAGCATCAACATTTTTCCAATTTTTCACATTGTAACTGGACAAATTACTTCACACTTATGCGTCGATTTTGTTAGGTTCTAAGGTTTTAGGATTTTATGTATTTAGAACTCTAATTTGTAATGTTGACAAACCATGATCAAAACAATGTATTTAGTCTTGTTTAGGCTTGCTCAAAGTTGATTTATTATTGTAAAGTTGGAATTGAGTGGCTGCAGAAGTACTTGGGAATTTCGGCCTGGCTCGATTGATCGAAGAATAGACTCGATCGATCGAAAATCGCACAGGTTGATTTTTCTGCAGAATTTCCAACTCAGCCCTACTTCATTAAACGTTTAGGGTTTTATGTTTTTACCCTAGGTATATAAACTAAATCCTAGCCACGTTTTTGAAGGTTGCTTCAATTGTATTGTTGCTCATACATTGTTGTTTTGTGTAAGTCTCTTGTGAGATCTTTGAGGAGCTTTCCTTTACACAAAGCTTAAGGTTTTCAAGTTGGAGATCTTATTTACATCTTGATGATCAACTTGGTTGCTACCATTGAAGCTTAAAGAATATCAAGCGGGGGTGCTTAAAGCTGATTGAAGAATCCAAGAAAGAAGGAGTCCGTGGATTCGGAGCTTGCACGTGGTCGTGTCAGTAAGTTCTACTGGTGGGTAGCATTAGGAAGTTAAGCGGGGAGCTTGTAGTCCTTCTGTATGAACTTCGATTCTTTCGCATAGTGGATTCAGGTTTACCTTGAGGATAGCTAGGTCAAATCCTCCCCAGGTTTTTACCGTGTGGTTTCCTGGGTCATCATATCTTGTGTTCATTTATTTTCCACTGCTTTATATCTTGATATGATTATTTGATTGCTTTAACCTAGAATTGCATAATTTGACTAAGTAACAACTTCCAAGCAATATGAGCAACCTCAACATTAAAGATCCTCTTAAATTCCTCCATGGAAATAGCGTTGAAGATGGCATTCATAACTTTGGCTATTGAAGCAGTTGCTTTTTTTCAGAAGTTTGCCACTCACTCACAGGAGTAGTGGGCTTCTCCCATCCATACTCAACGGAATTCCAGACTCTCTCATCAATGGATTTTAGGAATGCTTTCATCCTTACTTTCAATAAGCATAGTTGTTCCCATCAAAGTGAGGAGGAACAAAACAGAGAGTGTCCATGCTCCATGAGAACAGGGTCAAGGATCAGCTTAGAGATTAAGAAATCTCCAAGAAAAAGAGCTACCTGCTCTGATACCACTTGAACGGTTTTAGACCCTTAAAACAACCAGATTGGTTAGCCTAGATTAATTAGCCAAGTTGTTACTTAGTCAAATTATGCAATTCTAGGTTAAAGCAATCAAATAATCATATCAAGATATAAAGCAGCGGAAAATAAATGAACACAAGATATGATGACCCA
>NW_027069509.1:1648176-1689670 GCF_002906115.3 Quercus suber
CATCTCACCACTGTTCACTAGCCAATCATGAACACCTTAGTGCATATCATAAGATTCTGTGCTCAAGAAAGTGTAGCACATGCACAAAAAGAACATAAGGTGTAGCCTCAAATTAAATTAAAACTGGTGTGTACTATTAGGCTTGATGCCAATTCACTTAATTCAAATCGGTGTGTACTATTAGGCTGAATGCCATCTCATACAAATAAGAGGCAAAAATGCAAGAAACTTACATGATTGCAAGCTTTTGTTCTAGGAGATGTGGGAGTTATAGGATGTAACTCTTTAGGTGGTAGTCTCTTTTAAATTCTATGTGATGAATTGTGTAGACTTTGTGTTTGACTGCTATTCACATATCACCTCACATGTATCTCAAGTTTCTGCTAGTATCACACACTACACAAGTTACTCTTTGTTAAACACTGTACACACAACATTTTTGTTGCTTGAGAAAATTCAATGGGAGAATGATTGAAACTTGGTTTTGACAAAATTTGGGTTTAAAAATTTTGGGTTTTTGAAAAAGCATTCCATCTTATACTCATGCATTTTGCTTTTCTTAGTTAATGCTTTGAGGAGTTGTTTTTCAAAATTAGGTTTGTGTCTTTCAAAACTGGATTTTTTTTAAAAATTTAGTGAGCCTCTGCCCATTTCGATCGATCCAGTTTGTTTTTCGATCGATCGAAAAAGTGCTTTAGATTGTTCTAAAATGACTGTTTCATTCGATCGATTGAATGTAATTTTCGATCGATCGAATATCGTGAAAAAGCTTTTTAAAAGGTTCAGTTCTAACTTTTTCAAAATCACTATTCAAACTTTTCAAACTTTTTCTTCTCTCTCTCCGTGTTGACAAGGCTCCACATAGAGATTTTTGTCGTTTTCCTCCGTTGTTTTTGCAAAATCTCTCTCTCCTCAAGCCGGTAAGACACTTTTGCCCTTCCTTTTGATTTTATTTTCATCATTTCATGCATATTTTCATGCATTTATGGGCGATTTTCGCACTTTGCATTTTTGGGATTTTCATTTGATTCAAGTCATATTTTATGCAATTGATCAATGGGTTTTTGTGGGGACATGCTATCGACATGATCTTAATAGTTTAATTTGATCAATTTTGAGTTTGGTG
This sequence comes from Quercus suber, assembly GCF_002906115.3. NCBI lineage: Eukaryota > Viridiplantae > Streptophyta > Magnoliopsida > Fagales > Fagaceae > Quercus > Quercus suber. Next base: position 1,649,303 of record NW_027069509.1, read on the forward strand.
TGAAATTGAAAATTCTAGGGTTCCAAATTGATCCGATTTGGGGATTTTGTTAAATTGGGTAGAATTTGATGCAATTGGCTTGTTGTATTGATGAAATTAAGCATTATAATCGATGTGTTGTGTTTTGTAATGCTCAATTCATCAATTTGTTTTAAAAAATTTCAAGTAGTTTTCAATTTTTGGGATTTTTGTTAAGAAATTCCCTGCTCAAGCCAATTTTGTCAATTTAAACTCAATTGACCTTAATTGCTCACTGCATTAGTACATGCATCATGGCATTGTATTTGTTCATGCATCATATAGATTTTCATTCTATTATTTTTGTTGCTAACTTGCAGTCTGCCCTTGGTCTTGTTTTTCTTGTGTTTTCTTTTGTTTTTCTCTTTTGTGTCTCTGTTCTTTCCTTAGCATCATGCCTAGGAAGACTAGAGCCCGTAGGTCCATTCCCTCTTCCTCTCCATCCCCTCCTTCCTTTGACCGTGAGAGGTTTCCGAGTGAGAAAAACCAAGAGCTGTTTGAGAAACTTAACCTTAAGAGGAAGATTTGGGCTGAGCGTTCTGTTCTGTTAGATGAGCTAGATCCTACCATTAGGGAAAACTTTGAGCGTCAGGGCTGGTTACCCTTGTTAGACATTTCTGATCCTCCTCCACCGTCTGCCTTGATTAGAGAGTTCTATTCGAACATCTCTATCCACGTCTATGATTCCAACACTTTAGTAAAGAGTTGGATACGAGGTGTAGGGTACACCATTACTCCTCAGGTAGTGGCTGATGCTCTAGGGGTACCATTGGTTAGGGATCCTGTCTATCCATATAACAAGTCTCCCGAGCTGAGCGATGTTTTATCTTACATCATTGGGACTTCTGTCCAGTGGGGTTCTGATCCTAGGATCACTTCTGCTGAGCTCTCCGGGTTGCACTATTTGTTCTTTAGGATAGCTTGTCATTCCATCTGGCCCATTTCTCATGTGCACACCATTCCTCTTGAGAGGTGTGTATTCTTGTACGCTCTGGTTACTGATACTCCTATTAGTTTTCCCCATCTCTTTCTTCTTTCTTTGAACGATGTTTATAGGAGTTCATCTTCTTCTGATGCCCTTGTTCATCCTATTTTCATTCATAGGATTTTGCTCCATCTTGATCTTTGTGATTTTCCTTCCTCTGAGCCTGTTCATGTGATAGCTCCCATAGGTGCGTCTTTTCTTAGACAGAGGGCCGCTCATCTTCGAGCTAGTTCTAAACACCCTAGGTCCGAGCCGTCTTGTAGCGCTCCTCCTCCTTCTTCTTCTACAGGTATTGCTGGTGAGGATGTTCTTGATCCAGTTGGTGATGATCCTGCTGCTGCTGATGTTGCTCCACCTCCTTCGACCGACTTTGATGTTCGTCGTACTCTGGAGACTGTCGTGACCGTTCAGGCGGCTCATGGTCAAATTTTGGTGGACTTACTAGATGAGATTCGTGCTCTCCGAGCCGATTTAGCGCGTCTTCATTCACACTCACCACCTCCTTTTGATGGCGACTCTTGATTGCTCTTTGGCATTCCGTCACAAAAAGGGGGAGTGAAGTTTTGACTTGTAGAGAGTTTTTGTTGTTAGGGGGAGATCTTTTTTGTTTGAGAGAAGCCTGTGGAGTTTTTAGATTGTATCTAGGTGCTTCACTTTGTATATCATTTTTGGAGATATTTAAGTTAGGGGGAGTAACATTGATTGATATACATGTTTTTTTTATTGATTCTTGTTGATTTGTGATTCACTACTTATTGATTTATATTTATGAGTTGATCATTTATATATGTCTTTATTTTGTGTTGTGTGAATCTTACAAGAATGTTATACCTGTTGTTTTACTCTTTTCTGTCACACATGCGTTTATGCGTTTGTTGAGTATTTCAAGAATATACAGGTTGATTCAACTAAGCTGCTATCTACACTTGCAACCGATGGATAGTAGTTAGGCTGAATTTGAAATTTATGAGCATTTCTTTGTAAAGGGCTTTTTACTTGTAAAACTTTGAGCTTTTAATTAGTGTTTTATCACGGATTGCCAAAAGGGGAGTTTGTTAGGTTCTAAGGTCTTAGGATTTTATGTATTTAGAACTCTAATTTATAATGTTGGCAAACCATGATCAAAACAATGTATTTAGTCTTGTTTAGGCTTGCTCAAAGTTGGTTTATTATTGTAAAGTTGGAATCGAGTGGCTGCAAAAGTACTTGGGACTTTCGGCCTGGCTCGATCGATCGAAGAATAGACTCGATCGATCGAAAATTGCACATGTTGAATTTTCTGCAAAATTTCCAACTCAGCCCTACTTCATTAAACGTTTAGGGTTTTATGTTTTTTACCCTAGGTATATAAACAAAACCCTAGCCACGTTTTTGGAGGTTTCCCCAATTGTATTGTTGCTCATACATTGCTGTTTTGTGTAAATCTCTTGTGAGATCTTTGAGGAGCTTTGCTTTACACAAAGCTTAGGGTTTTCAAGTTGAAGATATTATCTACATCTTGATGATCAACTTGGTTGCTACCATTGAAGCTTAAAGAATATCAAGCGGGGGTGCTTGTAGCTGATTGAAGAATTCAAGAAAGAAGGAGTCCGTGGATTCGGAGCTTGCACGTGGTCGTGTTAGTAAGTTCTACTGGTGGGTAGCATTAGGAAGTCAAGCGGGGAGCTTGTAGTCCTTATGTATGAACTTCGATTCTTTCGCACAGTGGATTCAGGTTTACCTTGAGGATAGCTAGGTCAAATCCTCTCCAGGTTTTTACCGTGTGGTTTCCTGGGTCATCATATCTTGTGTTTATTTATTTTCCGCTGCTTTATAACTTGATATGATTATTTGATTGCTTTAACCTAGAATTGCATAATTTGACTAAGTAACAACTTGGCTAATTAATCTAGGCTAACAAATCTAGTTGTTTTAAGGGGTCTAAAACCGTTCACAGGACTTCCCATAGGTTTTCAAAACACATTCAATATGCTCACAAAAATAATCCATTCATAATTCTCAAAATTATAAATATATATTCACACATTAAATTCAGGTTGTCCCAAAAGTTTTTTATAAAATGAATATTCAATATGCACATTAAACATTTGTAAAATATCAATTTATATATAGAATATCAACATATTTCTTTGATATAAAATAGTTTAATAATCGACACTGTTTTGGGAAAACCCCTAAAATTAGTAAACACCACTTACATCTTATTTGCAAAAATATGAAACCAACCTCCCTTAAATCACAACAAATTAGTAGAATTAGAACCTAGCAACACCAAAGATAGGTCCATCAATACACAATTTCCCACTTAAAATCTATTTTCACACTTAAGTAGTGTAACCTATCATCATTAAGGCCTACAGAGGTGTCTATTTCTTTGAAATACATTCCAGCTTTGTCAGTGAGCTTGGCTATTGAATTTGTGGCCATCACCACTTTGCAGTTATTAAATTGATAAATAGGAGCATTAAAATGCCTTGTTTGATGCCTAAACTTGTCAATCAGGTTTCCAAAATTTTCACAGCTATTCTAATTATAGTGCCCACCTATATCTGCCACCATAAATCCCTTGATGCCACAAAATATAAGATATTGCTAGTCAATTTTCTGAACAATGGCAATGCATGGATGGCAAATGGGTTAACTTAAATAATATATAATTTCTTATTCCTACATTATAGGGGCTAACAAGATATTCTAGGCTTGAAAAGCATGGCTGCCTTCTACAATAATTTAGAGCTGAATACACGTCACTAGAAGGATGATAAGAAGATAACTATCAACCATAAAGCAACCTTTTCCCTTTCACATGGTGACAAACTTGAATTGATAAGGTCCAAGCCTACTACTCTATTAGGTACAATTTCAAAGCCTATGGAGTACCCTTTCCTGACATACAACCATATTGACCATTCCTAATCTATTATAAAAAAAAAAATTATAGGGTCCCTTTTTCTATTAATATAATGATAGTCTAGGTTCATGACAATTGCTAGCTATTGAATATTCAAACTTCTTAAATTTAGAGCATGAGAAAATCATACTTGCAGGTTTCCAGGCACTGCCGCATAGAAGAAAAGAAACCTTAATAGTGTGTCGCGGCTAAAACAAAATGAACCTTCTTATGTATATACTTAAGAGGTAAAAGGCTAGGATTTTTTAAATCTTATCAAGGCTCATATATTTACTTATGCCATCTCACTTGGGCTTCATATACCATAGTATTTATCTTATTCTTCATATCTTAGGCCCAAATCAACTAAATCCATTTAATTGTGGACCTCCTTTTTAATTCACATATAAGAATTAAATTAGTATCAAAATTATGGGGTGTTACAAAAAGCAATGTATTTTTTTTCCCTACCAAATATAAATTCAAATTTTAGTTAATAAAATGAGAAATTTATTTTATTGCATGGTTTTCTGATTTTTTTTCCCCTTAAATTAAAAAAATGTGTAGACTTTAATGTACAACTCTTAATCTAAATAGTAAATTTCCAAGGTCAAATCACCATATTTAGAGACAATATATATGGTCTCACTCATTCACATGGACTTAGTCCAATAAAACAAATTAGACGTATTATAAAATTTGTACTAAAATCTTCGATGTGATTGACTTGATCAAAGATTGAAGAAGGGTAATCTAATTAATTAAGAAAACTCTAGAAATACACTTATTGTCACTCCCAAACTTACAATATGCCTTAGTCTTAGCTTATGATAGTGCACTCTAATTTACTTTTTCATCATATATCCATGGTAGTCTCATTTGTATGTGCGGATATCCAATAACGATTTACACCCAATACTAATTGAGCAAAACTCATTCACTATTCCAATGAATATAAATTTAGATAAAACCCTAGCCACGTTTTTTAGGGTTGCTCCAATTGTATTGTTGCTCATACATTGCTGTTTTGTGTAAATCTCTTGTGAGATCTTTGAGGAGCTTTCCTTTACACAAAGTTTAGGGTTTTCAAGTTGAAGATCTTATCTACATCTTGATGATCAACTTGGTTGCTACCATTGAAGCTTAAAGAATATCAAGCGGGGGTGCTTGTAGCTGATTGAAGAATCCAAGAGAGAAGGAGTCCGTGGATTCGGAGTTTGCACGTGGTCGTGTCAGTAAGTTCTACTGGTGGGTAGCATTAGGAAGTCAAGCGGGGAGCTTGTAGTCCTTCTGTATGAACTTCGATTCTTTCCCATAGTGGATTCAGGTTTACCTTGAGGATAGCTAGGTCAAATCCTCCCCAGGTTTTTACCGTGTGGTTTCCTAGGTCATCATATCTTGTGTTCATTTATTTTCCGCTGCTTTATATCTTAATATGATTATTTGATTACTTTAACCTAGAATTGCAGAATTTGACTAAGTAACAACTTGGCTAATTAATTTAGGCTACGTAATCTGGTTGTTTAAGGGGTCTAAAACCGTTCAAAAATCATAATCATTGAATGGTTTGGTCAATAACGTTTGTGATTTTATAACTTAAAGTTTTTATCCTAAGTGCATTAATTACCAGAAATGGAGATAATAAAAAAAGGAAGGTAAAGTTTGTGCCATATTGTCTAATTTGCTTTCTCTTGCGTTTTTATAGGCACACTTGCTTGATGGCCGGGCTAGTGCTAGCGCAACTTGTAAAGTTGTTATTTACAACTATATGTTTTATTGGCTTATATTCCGTTCTAAATTTGATTGTAATTTTATTCAATCGTATGTATCCTGTATTTATTGTGGGATTTCATTGTAAGGGTTGTGTAATAGAGAAAGTGTGTGAAGACTCAAGTAATTGAAGAAAGAAATTTTCGCAGGTAGCTCGCGACTTAGCATCCCGCGAAGTATCTCATGTGCCTTGCACATGCTGAAATGCGAAGAGTCAGGCCAGATGGAGATAGCTATGTCTTGCGAGTATCTCACGGATAAGGCCTTCCTGCGAGACACCCACGAGGTATTCTGATCTGCTAGCCTCTCCAGTCTGATACGCACTTTTTGTGCCTACACTATTTATATCCACATTACCCACAAATGTAAATGAGAGCTTCTAAGAGAAAACCCTAGCCAAACACCTTGAGAGTTAGAGATTGTTATACCCACAATCCTCTACACATTTGTTTTGGGAATTTTCTCATCTCCTATCTCTCCATTTCCATACCATTGAAAGGTTGATAGCCCAAACACTTACCACATCCTCTGAGAGTGTCAAGTGGAGTTTTAGTGCTGCTGGAAAGCATTGGAAGAAGCCAAAGATAGCAGATGCAACATGGAGCTTGTTGTGGGATCCAGAGAGCTAGACAAGACACGGTTCCGAGAAACCTTGTTGGAGTAGGAGTTTGGAGGACTTAGGTACATCAGGTAGATTAGGTTTGGAGGGTCTCTTGCTAACCCATGTATCCCAACTGATTTTCTAGTGAATCGATTTCCGCTTGGAGGGCGGCGGAAAGGTTTTTTGCCGAGTTCTTCGGTTTCCTCTTCGATAACACGTCTCGGTGTTATCTGTGTTTGCATCTCTCTTCCCTACTCTTGTTCATTTCATTTTTACTGCTGTGTTATTTTAAATTTGGATTAGAGTAATTGATTTGCTTATATGCTTGTGTTTACACTATTCCGCACTTAGTATTAAGTTAGTGTAAAATCAACCAAGCCGTAACTTTGTTTTGGGGGTCTAAATAGCTCTTATATTTTCGACACATTTCCGAGCTTTCATAATTATTGATTCGGCTAGACAAAACCTTGCTAGAACAGGGAATGTTCTTAAGGTATTCTTTTCAAGGCAATTTAATGATACCATTTGTAAATTTTTATAGTCCATTGCCAATGAGCTTTGACTCAAAAGGCTTTTCGTCAAAAATGGGTGGAGCTTCAGGTCGTGGGTTCACAATAATTGGGCAGTATGTGTAAATTACTTTTATTTGTTTTTTTGGTAGTAAATTATATAATTTATTAATTTCTTTTACTTGTCCATAGTAGCTGATACTTTTCTCTGTGTAGGTTGGTGCACCTTCTGGGTCATTGTTCACAACATCTAGACAAAGGTGAAACTGACCAGGGTCCTGCTATGCTTGGAATTGCTATGGTTGCAATGACTGAAGAATTGGGGCTTGAGATGGCAGTTCGTTCATTAGAGCATCTTTTGCAATGTGGAGAGCAGAATATTCGTCATGCTGTTCCTTTGGCTCTTGCTCTCCTTTGCATATCAAACCTTAAGGTATTTATCTTTCTAGCCCTTGCTGATTACACTTTGGTTGGAAATGCCTACTCATGCCAAGTGCCTTGTAGCTCAACTAGCACATTTTGGTGTTGCTAATGGAGACGTCTTTGGTTCAAATCCCCCATCCCCCAACAATCAAAGTATAAAAAATTAAAAATTAAAAGGAAAGAAAAAGAAGAAATTCCTGCTAATCAGTCTCTACTGGATTGACTTTAAATGGCTTTTGAAATGCATCCTAAGTATTGGATAAGCAAATTAACAAAACACATCTATACAAAATTGAATTCACTTGACACCCAAATTCAAGGAAAACCTGTTTTGGAAGTCTACTTTCTGCATTTTGCTTGTAATCTGAGTATTCATCCCCTTGTAATTTAAGGAAATTATATAATGATGATGTGTGCAGATAAGCTGTTTGAATCTCTTTTAAGCTGAGGACAAACAGTATTTCTCCGTGAGTTTGCTTTGCTTATCAATTTGTTGATTGGCTGTTCTAGTCAGGTCAATGTTATGGACACATTAAGCAGACTTAGCCATGACACAGATTCAGAAGTAGCAATGGTAATATGATATTAGAACTTTTATATCTATTTGTATTGTTATTTCTTCAGTTACTGTTTTAAGGCTAAAAGTATGTATTTGGATGCTACAGGTTGCAGTAATGTCTACTAAGGTGCTACAGGCTTCAGGTTATGGCTACTAAGGTTGATTGACAATAGAGCATTTCAAGCGGCTTTGGCTTTTTGAGATGTGAGCGGAAAGTGAGGAAAGGAGTGGAACCAGTGTAGTTGTATAGTAGTTGACTCATCCTTTTTTTATTTATAAAATTTCGTAAATTTAATTATGTTGCAGCAAAAGACATAAAAGTGTAGTTAATAGAATATTGCTGGAGTGTAACATTTTTCCAAGGCTTGAAAGCAATGCCATTAGATAAATGCTTTCAACTTATCATTACATTTATACATGAGAACAAACACTTACACATCTCTCCTTATGTGTTTGTTCTCATGTGTTGGGGCCGCAGTGTTTCTTTATGTACAATATGTGCCGCTATTCGTAATTGTTATTCTAGTTTCTAAGCTTGTGTGATCTGCCAGGTAATAAATGCATGTCCCAACTATCTAGGTAGCTTGGTTGGTTTTATTTTTAATAAACTGTATTTTTAAATCCTATGATTTAAATCTTACAATTTTTAAAATTTTAAACTAAACATTGAAGTTTAAGATAGATAGGTACAAGTTAATTTCATAGTTTTGTTAGTTTCAAATATAGGTCTGAAATTGGGAAAAAAAAAATCCAGTGGAACTCAAGTATTTGAAACTCGATTTCCAGTCAGTACCCAAGGTAACCAGCAACGAGTATGCCAGGCCGAGAGTTCAAAACAATTTACGGCCAACTGCCACTAGAAAAATTCCCAGTAAAAATCGAGTCTCTGAAGCTCGATTTACATTTCAGTGGCTTTTTGGTAAATAAGTTTAGCATAAATCAAGCCTTTGAAGCTCGATTTCCACTGATTTTTTTTTTTTTCCTTCCCCTTCCCCCACCTGCAGCAGCAAACCAGAATTTTTTTTTCTTCCTCTATAGCAATAAACCAAATCCAAAACACATCACATAGGCAGTAGTAAACAGCTAGATACAAGCATATGATACTAGTCAAAGGGAGAGTACATCAGATGCAAAAATCTGGATTAAAACAATTACTGTTCATGGGCATTATAGTTGCCCTCTTAGCTACAAACCAGACAAATTTTAACCACTACATGAGACGCACAAAAAACATTACTAGCTATCATTGCTTCAAACAAGGCCCTTGTGGTTGAACTTGCCAAAGTACTAGCTACTAATGCCAAAGCATTGCTGGCATTATAAGCAAAAGCTGCACAACGCAACTAATGTAACGAGTACAATGGATAGCGAATAATTCATTTACAACAACATTCAGCAATTAACAAAATGATAATTGAGTCGATACAACATAGTCTACATAGTCGCCTAGCACTTGTCTACATAGTTGCCACTTGTCCATACCAAAGATAACCACAACTCCCACGTACAATGCCATTCCAAAATCAAGTCTCCGCTCGCCTGACAAACATTAAAATACGGTTGTTAGTTCCCAAATGTAAAGAACAAAAAGCAAATGAAATTCTAAGCATATTATATAAAAACAGTGACAGCACTTGCCTAGTTTGTAGCACTACCGCTTGTCGAAGCCCCGCGGGAACTGCTTGTCAAAGCCCCATGGGAATTGGGACATCTTCTGTGGTTATGCCCCTCTTCATGACACACTCCACATTGCTACCTTAGTTGAATCTCCCTCAAGTCATCATCTTGCCTCTAGCTTCCTCGTTCTCACTGTACCCCATCCATTTCATTCCTTATTCTTGACTTCACAAGACGACTTTGGCCTACAACAGCTGTGGGTCAGGCACCCACCGTGGTCCACGAACATCCCTCCACAATGACTCTGACTTTGACACCACAAATTGATGTGCATATGTATGAATGGTGTTGTCCAAACTGTAACATGGGTCAATATAGCTGGTAACATCGAGGTGTAGACCTTGAAGAACTTTAATTGCATGTGAACAAGGGATCTTAATGTTTTGCCACTTTCCATAATCACATGTTCTAGCAAATACATGCACTTCATGATTGTGGTTTCCCCCTCCACCTCTGTGGTCGTTGTATGAGGTAACCACTTGATATACACCAGTTTCATGATTAAAATTCCTCAAAGTGTGTCCTGAAATTTTCTGCACATTTTTGGTATAGATCCCTATTGCATAATCACTTCACACCTTACCTTGAGAGAGATCAGAAATAATTTCTTTATGTTGATCGTGGAAATATGCAACAAGTTTGCACCAAGTGAACTCAACCATTGCAGCAATGGGCAAACTGCGAGAACCTTTAAGTACCCTATTAAAGCACTCAAAGATATTGGTTGTCATTGCCCCGTAACGTCTTTCACCATCATGTGACTGGGTCCATTTGTCTAGATCCTCACTTATTAAATATGTGTATGGCATATAGCGTGCAATATGGGGATCATCAAGTTCTACACCCCTCAATGCATTAATCTCGACATCCTTAATGGTTTGCATTATGGACTCAAATTTAGCTTCATGAGTCACATATCCAGCTTTCAAGGCTAATGCCTTTAGAGTCAGGTCATCAAAGTGTGTGTTGAAGTTGCTAGCAACATGTTGAAGGCAATATCGGTGAAATACCCGTAAGCTTCCGTCATCACCTCTAAGCCACTCTGCAATGGTGTATTTGATACCTTTATGCCGATCAGAAATAATGCAAATGCCCTCGTCTAGTATAACATGCCCTATCGAACCCCTGAGACACTCTAAAAACCACCCCCAACTAAGCCCTGACTCCTTGTCCACAACAACAAAGGCGAGAGGCAAAACCTTTTGGTCAGCATCGGTTGCCCTTGCAATCATCAACACCCCTCGATATTTACCATACAAATGAGTCTCATCAATACTGATCACTGGCCCACAATATCTGAATGCAGGAATGCATGGAGCCAATGCCCAAAATACATAGCGTAGTAACGTAGTACCATTTATGCCCCTAGGTATGGTGTAATAGTTGTACTGGGTACCCAAATCCTAATCTAAGTATGCCAACAACTTTCGCAACCTTTGGTAAGACTCCTTCCAATCCCCAAATATCTTAGCAATTGCCTTTTGTTTTGCGTCTCATACCTTATAGTAAGAAAGCTCATAATTATACTTAGTATGTATAATCTACCAGAGCTCATCAATACGAGCAGTGTGATTTTGTCGCAATTTTCTCACAATTTATAATGCAAAAAAATTAGAATCCATCATTTTACTGTCTCTTCGCAGGCCAAAGGGTATACAACTGTGTGGACCCACATAAGACGTGACCATCCACAGACCATTAAGTTTAGCCTTCATGAAGGCCCCAACGTACCACTTGCAGTTGGTGTCAATGCATGCGACGCACAATTTAGTTTTGGTCGACCTCTGGATAATAAAATTTCTATTATCCTTTGCTGCGTATATTATCAATGCACGCTTCACCGCCTCTTTATTTGCAAAAGTCAACCCTTTACTAAAATGCATCCCATCTTCCCAAGTAGAAACAAATGGTATCTGAAGACGTGAAGGATCAACCATATTTTTCCAAGTATTTGCATAGAATGACTTGGCAGGAGGTGTGTAGGCAGTGATCATATTTGTATCATGCTAGATGCCAATATCATCGTCTGCATCACCTTCATCATGGTACTCCATATTTTCCTCTTCAAAATTGGGAACAAGTTCATAGTCATCCACATCCCTGTCAAAGTTGTCTCACTCAATTCTCTCTTAGTACTCATCCATATCATCAAGATTTTCACCATTATTCATAGCATGATCTTTGTCTTCATCTTCGTCTTCCTCCCCTAAATGTGTCTATTGAGGTTGGAGTGTTTCACCAGTATTAACAGCATGATCTGATGAGAGCGTATAACTTCCCATTATATAGCCTCCCATTGTAGTGCATCCATTATCTAGGGCTGTAAATTGTAAAGATGTAGTTGTTTGTTGCACCTCCTCAGTATCAACTTCTACAAGCGGCTCCAAACTTACGTACAACTCATCAGAATTTACTTAGGGCATTTTATGGATCCTATTAAACATGATCTTCACATGTTTGTCTTCTTTAATCGCCATATACCTGTAATTTATCTGTTCATAGAGGACTTTTTGTGGGTAACGATAAATAATCTTTATGTCATAACAAGCAGAGTTCAAATTCAATTCTTCCATTATTTTCCTCTTCAAATCATTTAACGTCTTCAACTTACGACATATCATCATGTAGTAGCATTCGATACCCGACCCTCTAAATGAGAATCTATCAATCTCTCCAGGATTGACAAGGGGTCCACTGTAGTATACATTTACATCAATATTCTTCAGAGATTGTGAATCTATTAGAGTCAAGTGTAATGTGTTAGTGACATATTTTATCTCTTTCATTTAACATCAATTGCAAAACCTTTTCTATCTACTCAAAGTTCAAAAATTACAACTTGTCACCCCACATTTGCATATACTCACCCCACATCACATGCAAAAATACTCAATCATTATCATTTCATACTCAAACAAATAAAAAAACTAAAGACAAAACTCACTCCCATTACAAAATTTCAACTCATTCTAACAAAAAAATAAAGAAAAATATTAAACTCAACAAAAAAAATAATAATAATCATGACAAAAAGTCTAATAATACATATATCTACAATATTTTTTTACTTTTTATAAAAGCATAACTTGTTAAATCATATGCATATACAAACCCCACATTTGCATATACTCACCCTATCACATACAAACACACTAACTTGTTAAATCATACACATATACAAACCCCACAATTGCATCACCCTATCACATACAAACACACTCAATCATTATCATTTGCTTCTAAAATAAAAATAAAAATAAAAAATCATTAATCATACTCAAACAAACAAACAAACAAACAAATAAACAAACAAAAAAAAACCTAAACACATAACTCACCCCATTACAAACCTTCAAATCATTCTATCAAAAATATAAAGAAAAATATCAAACCAAACAAAAAAAAAATAGTCATGATATACATACCTATAAAAAAACCTAACAATACATATATATATATATATATGTAACTAACAACTAGAGAGAGTGAGAAACCTTACCTGACATGAGGATATGAAAATATGGAGGGTGAGTTTGATTTGAAGTTTTGTAATGGGGAGAGTTTTGTATCAGAGAGAGAGAGAGAGAGAGCTGCTGGGTTTTTTGGAGGGAAAAACAGAGAGACAACCCACATTATGCTAAAGGTTAGTAGCTGCCCTAACCACATGGCAGTTTGTGGACCAAAGATTGAAAATCGAGTCTCTAAGACTCAATTTTCAAAACCGAGTCTTAGAGACTCGATATCCAGCTGGAATCCACGTTAGATGGAGTATACAAATAACTTGTGTATTTAAGGGTCGAGATAGAAATTGAGTCTCTAAGACTCGATTTCTAGGTGGAAGAAGGGCCAGGTCAGACTCCCTCAAAACGTGAAAACCAAGCCTCAAAGGCTCGATTTATAAGCCCAAAATCAAGCCTCTTAGGCTCGAGATGTTAGTAAGTAATATATTTTGAAAACGTGGCCTACTAATTATATTGTTTGGAAAACGAAATTAGTTTCCAATTTTGGCCAAAACCTAAATACAACAACAATGCTCTATCCTGACAACTTGCTGCACTTCCTCATGTAAATTTCAAGGAAAAATAAATGAAAAAACTAATAGATTTGATTGTGAAAACCCTAACTTCCCAAGTATAGCTGCATATTACTCAATTTTAGCATCCCCTCAATCACTACATGCGTAAATCCCTCCTCCATTATTCAATCTTAGTGCAAGGGATTAATTAAGTAATTGAGTTCATACAAATACTCAGTCAATCCAAAAGACCTTGTAGGCTCTGAATGAAAGTGTCCAATATCTCTCTTGCATGCCTTGGCTAGTAATTACCTCTTTTAACTTGGCATGATTATGTTTGAGTTCTTCCACCATGAATCTGGCATTCACAATTTGGTCAAAAATGTGTGGAACACATACTATTTGATAGTCATTAAGGAGAGACTCCCACATGGACCCATATCCATAATGGGTCACGAAACAACCAATTGATGGATGCTCCAATATCAATTTTTGTGGCACCCAACCCCTATAAACCCACCCTCTCCCTTTAACTCTCTCTTCAGACCCCTCTGGCAAAGCTTCTTCAATTGTTGCACTTCCATCAAGAGTACTCAAAGCCACCAAAAATGGTTGCCCACATAACTCAAACCCCAAAAGCAGCTCCTAAAACTGTTCCTTTTTTAGTGTATGTTGGCTCCCATATGCACAATACACCACAACACCTTGCTCAAAATTGCATAACCAATTAGTCCATTTTTCGTCCAGCTTTGTCACCAGTGTTTTAGGGAGGACTGGTCCTGTTAGCAGCATAGGCTTGACAATCTGATGCCTTAGGTAGTCACAATAAGGCCCCTCAATCTCATGATACGTCCTTAAGGCGTGTTAACGTATATAGTGTTGTAGGCTTTAGGCCCAACTAGATTACTTGTATAGCACACATTCTTGTACTACACTCTTACCTGTACTACATGTATATGCCTCCTGTATAAAGGCACTCATGTATATTCTATGATTGGAGAAATACAATACAATTTTTCAGTATTTCTAATATGGTATCAAAGTCATTGCTCTAACTTTTTTGTGTTTTTCAGTCTTGTCTTTGTCAGTAATTTTCACTACCTCAACTTCTCTGGTCAGTAAGCCTCTTCAGTGCCTTTCCTGACTACCCTGCTGCTGTCAGATGTCTCAGGTTTGAATCTCCACCGCCAGAAACTCAATCTTCACTGCCAAGACCATTGCCTTCGTCGGATCTGTTGTTTTTAACCTCTAACTAAGACACAAATTACATCAGTGTATAGCTTGTCAAACGATCTACTCAACACCACTGGAAAACTCACCATCTGACAATCCACATGCCTTCACGCGCCGGCCAAAGTTTCGGTGAGTTTAGCCACGCACTTCACGCGCCGCCGTATTCCTCCACGCGCTGTCACACGCTTGGACCACACCTGCTAACGTCATTCTACCATGTCAACCCTAGCTGACATCATCTTCCAAGTTACTACTGACGTCATCGCCCAGTCAACCTGCTAACGTCATTCGTTGACCGTTGACTTTCAGTTGATTGTTGACTTTGACCAAGTTTGACCGTTGACTTTTTCTAGAGTTGACTTTTTGCAGTCCAAGTGCTCCTTACCTAGTTTTTCACGTAGATTTCATTTTTTGCAATCCATTTTTACATATTTTGCTTCTAAATGAAGAATAAGGACAGGTCTTCTTCTTGTTGCAATAGTCGTCATTGACAATCCAACAAACATTTTTGCAATTTTTGCAAACGTTTTGGCCACAATATTGAAATTTGCTATCATTGCAACAAATCAGCTATTTCAATTTTCGCTGCTACTGTTGCTAACACTGAGAGTGTCCAACCAATGGCTCCCAACTTTGCACAATCTAAGTCTT
Organism: Quercus suber; assembly: GCF_002906115.3. Taxonomy (NCBI): domain Eukaryota; kingdom Viridiplantae; phylum Streptophyta; class Magnoliopsida; order Fagales; family Fagaceae; genus Quercus; species Quercus suber. Next base: position 1,664,634 of record NW_027069509.1, read on the forward strand.
CAGGACGCACTTTCACCATGTTCACAAATGACCTTAAAAACATTATCGCCAATGTTATTCATATGGTTGGTAATGCATCTTATTCCTCTTCTCTCTCAACTTTATTTGGTATGTCTCCTTCCTTTTAGCTTATGGATTTTACTTATTGCAATCACATGACACCTCACTCGTCCTTATTTTTTGAACTCAAACTTGCACCACACCCTCTTAATATTCGCACAGCAAATGATTCCACAATGTCTTGTCATAATATAGGTTCTGTTTCAACCTCCAACCTCTCGATTCCTAGGGTCTTTAACATTCTTGACCTTTCTTACAATTTATTTTCTGTGGGACAATTAGCTGAGTTAGGTTATCACATTATCTTTGATTATTCTCGGTGTATTGTGCAAGATCCAACCGGTCCCAAAGTTGGGCGTATGTTTCCTGTGGACAACCTTCGTCTTCCACTTGTTGCTCCTGTTTCTATTGCTACAACTGCTACAGTTTCTTCTATTCCTTCCCTTGCACTTTGGCATGCTCGACTTGGTCATGCGTCTTCCTTTCAGGTACAACAATTAGCTTCTAGAGGTTTGTTAGGTTCAGTGTCTACAGAAAATTTTGATTCTGTTTCATGCCAGTTAGAAAAACAACTAGCTTTGCCTTTCAATACTAGTGAATCAATATCCACTAATATCTTTGACCTTATTCATTCTGATATTTGCGGGCCTTCCTCTGTCTCTAGTATTGGTGGATCTCGATATTTTGTGGTCTTTGTTGATGATTACTCTCACTATAGCTGAATTTTTAATATGAAACATCGTTTTGAATTATTGTAAGTATATTCTAATTTTGCAAAAATGGTTGAAACTCAGTTTTCCAAACACATCAAAATTTTTTAATCTGATAATGCTCTTGAATACACTCTATATGCTTTCCAAGTTGTTTTGCATTCCTATGGCATTGTTCATCAACTAACTTATCTAGGTACCTCTCAGCAAAATGGTAGAGCCAAATGAAAACTTCATCATATTCTTGACACTGTTCACGCTCTCCTTCTCTCTGCCAAAGTTCCTGCTCCTTTCTGGGGCGAAGCTGCTCTTCATGCTGTTCATACTATAAATCGCATTCCAAGTCCTGTTATCCAAAATCAAACTCCATATAAGCACCTTTTTGGGTCACCTCCAAACTATCACCACCTTCGCTTCTTTAGTTCTACTTGTGTCGTTCTTCTTCAACCACATGAGCATAACAAACTTAAGCCTCGGTCAAGACTTTGTTGTTTTCTTGGCTATGGCGAAACTCAAAAGAGGTATTAGTGTTATGATCCTGTCTCTCATCGTCTTCGTATCTCCCACAATGTTGTCTTTTGGGAACATCGCTCCTTTGTCAAGCTCTCTCACTTCTGTGCCTCCCTATCTTCCTCCTCTATCTTAGATCTTTTTTCAGATGAGGCACATATTCCTTCTGTAATTGCTCCTGGTCCTCCTGTAGCTGCTCCTGATTCTCCTATAGACTTCTCTGTCCAACCATTAGATATCCTTGATTCCTTTCCTAGTTCACCCTTTAATGAACAGATGGAAGATGAATAGGTCGAAGACGAGCTACCCAACCCTGAACTTGGGTCCCCTACTCTTGCTCTTCTTGAAGATCTTGCACAAGACATTTCACCTTGTCACTCAACTCGGGTAAGATCCATTCCTGCATATTTACTTGGGATTTAGTGACTCTCCCCCCTAGGAAATCTATGGTTAGTTATAAGTGGATCTACAAGATTAAGACTTACTCTGATGGGACCATTGAGCGCTACAAAACTCGTCTTATTGCAAAAGGTTTTATACATGAGTATGGGATTGATTATGAAGAGACCTTTACTCTGGTTGTTCATATCTCATATGTTCGTGCCCTCTTAGTTGTTGCTGCTGCTAGTAAATGGGACCTTTTTAAGATGGATGTAAAAAATGCATTCTTTAATGGGGATTTAAGTGAAGATGTTTATATGCAACCTCTTCCTGGTCTCTCTGTTAAATCAAACAATGTTTGTCACCTTCGACGTGCACTTTACGGCCTTAAACAAGCTCCACAAGCTTAGTTTGACAGATTTAACTCTACCATCTCTCGCTTGGGTTACATGGCCAGTCATTATGATTTTGCCTTATTTCTTCGTCGCACTGACAAAGGTACTATACTTCTCCTATATGTGGATGATATGATCATAATTGGTGATGACCTCAATGGCATTCAAGAACTGAAGGAGTTTCTTAGTCAGGAGTTTGAGATGAACGATCTTGGACATCTCAACTACTTCTTGGGTCTTGAAATCACTCATTGTACAAATGGACTTTATATTATTCAAGCCAAGTATGCCTCTGAACTCTTGTCTCAAGCTGGACTTACTAATAGCAAGACTGTTGACACTCCAATTGAGCTTAATGCAAATCTGACTCCCTCAAGAGGGAAACCATTGTCTAATCCCTCTCTTTACAGATGCTTAGTTGGCAGCCTAGTTTATCTCATTATCACTTGTCTAGACATTTCCTATGTTGTTCACTAGGTGAGCCAGTATCTGTCTACTCCACGATTGACTCACTATGCTGCTGTTCTACATAGTCTTCAATACCTAAAGGGCACTCTCCTCCATGGTCTTTTCTATTCTGCTCAGTCTCCTCTTATTCTCCACGCATTTTCTAATGTTGATTGGGCAGGAGATCCCACTAATCGCAAGTCCACCACTGGTTATTGCTTTCTTCTTGGTTCTTTTCTGATTTCTTGGCAAAGTAAGAAACAAACTCATTTGGTTCGCTTCAGTACTGAAGCAGAATATTGTGCCTTTACTGATACCACATCTGAGCTCCTTTGGCTACGATGGCTTCTCAAAGACTTAGGTGTGTCCACATCCTCTGCTACTTCTCCTCTGCTACTTCTCTTTATTGTGACAACCAGAGTGTCATTCATATTGCTCACAATGATGTCTTCCATGAACGGACTAAACACATCAAGATCGATTGTCATTTTATCCATTATCATCTTGTCCATGGTGCTCTCAAGCTGATCTCAGTCTCCTCTAAAGATCAACTTGTAGATATTTTCACCAAGTCACATCCTAAGGGACGCTTTCATGATTTGGTTGACAACCTCAAGCTGGTCTCACATCCACCTTGAGTTTGAGGGGGGCAATTAACGTATATAGTGTTGTGGGCTTTAGGCCCAACTAAATTACTTGTATAGCATACATTCTTGTACTACACTCTTACTTGTATTGCACACATATGCCTCCTATATAAAGGCACCTATGTATATTCTATGATTGGAGAAATACAATACAATTATTCAGTATTTCTAACAGGGCGATGGCATCACTCCTTATCATGCTAGAGCGAATTCGAAAGTAAAAGGACATCCAAGTTCCAAGATCTTCAACCCTTATTTTTACTTGTGCAATTTGGAACTCCTTGGACTTTGTTTGCACTGACAAAGAAGTATAATCAGGAGGCGATTGTATCAGATCTGAATGTTCAAATAGCGTGTAAAACACTATGAACATTTAGACCCCCAATTATGAATTATCAATTCAAACTTATTATCAAACAATAAATGTACGGAACATGAATATAAGCTAATAACAGAATTGATAAACAATCTAAACTAATTAAAATCACATCCACAACAGAAATTAAATGACAAAGATTAAGGGAAAAGAGATGCAAACACAAGGACAACACAGCAATGTGTTATCGAAGAGGAAACCAAAGCTCTCGGCGTAAAACCTCTCCACTGCCCTCCAAGTAGTTAATAATCCACTAAAGGATGAAGTTGGGATACATGAACAACAAAAGACCCTCCAAGCCTAATCTACCATAAGAACAAGTATCTCTAGAATTTGTGAAGCTCTTGAACCATAAGAACAAGTATCTCCTGAAACACAACAACACATTATGATCATTGTATGCAGAAAACTTGCCATGCATATGGAGCAAGTACAATGCGATCAAGCAAAATGGAAATAAGTAATAAACCATGGCTTAACAAAAAATGAACAATCACTATAAATAGTGATCACAATGCTCATTCACACATAGAATGAACATCTAGACATGCAAGCTAATAAGCTCAATTGCAAAGTATCATTTGCATGTCTAATACTCAATCAATGCAACAACACAAGGTTATTGCATTAAGGATATAAAATCCAAAAAAATAAAGTTTTTAAGTCAATTTCCCCCTCAAACTAACACTCCCCCTCAAGAGCTTCCTTTAAAAATCTCCCCCTATTTGACCAAAATGGCCAAAGGGTCACTGTTGAGTGGAAAAGCTATCAAACTTTGCTAAGAGGATGTTCATCTGATCTTGAAGTGCAGCCAGCCTGTCAGATTGTTCATTCTAGACATCTCTGAGTCCATCTATCCTCTCTAGGATGATCGAGAGTGCATCTGAAGGTACAGCTGATGAAGATGAAACTCTACTCCTCTTGCCACGACCTCTTGAGCTTGAGGGTTCTCTTACAGCCTCTGTCTCAGTTTCCATTGGTTCACCTTCTTCTTCATCACCTGGGAGACGAATTTGTATCCTTGTGATGGTTTGTTTGTTAATGGCTAAGAGTAGAGGCATGAGACTGATATCTTAAGGGATTTCAACACCTTTCAATCTAAAAAGCCTCATAAGAAGGCAGGGAAAGATTAGCTTGGCCCTTGAAGTTGTTCTAGTCTCATCCACAATTGTGTCAAAGATGTGAGAGTTGATGTCTATGAAGGTGTTCTCCTTGAGCTCCATGAGAAAGATAGCTCTTGCATTGTTGATTGTAGTCAGCTTCCTTACTGGGTACAAGTTGAACATCATGATGGTGGTTAGACACCTCATGTCAGCTGGGAAGGCATTAGTGTTGAGGCATCTGCCCTTTTTAACACCACCAATACGAGATTGGACAGTTTTTATAGATAACATCCTGTTCTTGTAATTGGTGAAGTCATGATCATCTAAACTTTCAAGTCCTAGCACCTCATCTATATCACCTGCATCTATAGTGAATTCCTTTCCTCTTATCCATCAATTAATTTCATCCTCTTTTAGCACAGCATTTTATAAAACTCTCTAATCAAAGGCTTACACACTCCAGGCAAGTCACTCAATAACTTATCCCAACCTCTGCCCTCAAAACAGTTGGGAATGAAAGTGTCCTTCAAATCCACTAAGCCCACAAATCTTTCTTGAATGATTGTTGCATTCAGGTAGTACACTTTGTATCTCTCAAAGTGTTGTGTAGATCTAAACTTGGAGTTGTCCATTTTCATCCTTTTGTCACCCTTATTGGTAGTGGTTTTCTTCTTGGTAGGAGTCATCTATAAACATAGCAAAAAATGCCACAAGAACAGAGCACAATGGATGGAAATTCAAACATTAGTAATAGGTTAGTATGACTAAAAAGAGCATAGAACTATACCACCTATCAACAATAGTTATGCATAACACATTGTGACAGTGAGCACAATAACTTAATCAAGAACACTCTAGAAAACATTCCTAATCACAGACTTCAACATGCAATAATATGTCTATGAGACATATCTTAATGAGTATGAGATGTTCAATATCCAACACAGAGTAGACAATATCCTCAAGGCAGAAGCAACACACATGATATCAAAAGTCAATAGCAACTATAAAGTAATAAACTATAACTTAACCAATTTGAACCAACAATACTCAAAAACAGAGTGAGTCACAATAACCCCAAACAAATAACATATGACAATGAGACAAATTAACATGGGTATGAGATATACCAACCAACACATATCAGAGCACAAACTCCAACAGTGAAACTAAAACATGATAACAACCATATTTAGTATCCTAGAAACAAGATCAACCAAACCCAAACACCCAAACTCACAAACATGAACCCAACCCGTATCTGAAACTACATATATCACAAATCAGAATCACAACTCACAAATTCAAGAAAATAAAGCTCAAAACATGAAATATGTAGTGAGAAAGAGAAAGCCCATACCTTTTCCTTGAAGATTTAAGGTTGAAATGATGCAAAAATGGAGGTTTTTCAAGAGTGACACGGTGAGTTTGAGAGAGAGTTAAAATGGGGAAGACAATGAATAGTCACAAAAGTTAGAGGGAAAACTAAAAAGTTTTGAAAACTGCCCTTAAAACGCAAAACATGCGATTTTCGCGACTGAGTCAAGTCGCATGCAAGTTGCGAAGGTCGACCGCCAGAACACTTAAAAACAAAAATTTTAAAAAATTTTCTAAGTGTTTTTCGCAACTAGAAGGTCTACCCGCGAGAAAGTCGCGAGGTAAGCCGCGAAAATCTCTGTGTACCCCTTACGACTGGACCTTCCACCCGCAAGAAACATAAAAACTCAAATTTTGAAAAATATTCTAAGTATATTTCGCGACTGGGACTTTGACCCACTAGTAAGTTGCGAAGACCTTCTGAGTAATGTTCGCGACTGGGGGTGTGCGACTGGATCAACCAGCAACTAAGTCTCCAGAACAGAGCAACACTATTTTTGAAGTTTTGGCAATTTTTATAGAAACAAAATACTTTCCAAAAAAAAACTAAAACACTCAAAAATCTTTTTGTATTTGATCAACGAAGATTGAGCATATGAAAAAACATTTAATCAAGTACAATCGCACAAATGAATATGACATTCATTGAACATAAACATGTGTGATGTGTGTGGGTATCAAAAATGAGATAGTCCTTAGTCTAATGTGAAGCTTCAATGATCAATTCAACCAAGACATACACAATTAGCACTAGATAATGTGACCCATCTCAATTATAGAAATATGCGTATATGACCTCCCACATAAACTTGTTAGGATAACTTTGAAACTTTTCATTTGGCTCCATATACATCATATCATTTGATCGTTTTGAATCAATACATCTCATTGTGAGATCGATGCTTGAAATTTTGATATTTGAATTTGATGAGTAAGCCTTTAGCTTTTTAGGCATCATACATTTTATTTTAGGTGGCTTTTCCTTTTTCTTAGTCAAATACTAATATGTGCGACAGGCTTTTGTAGTTCAATATCTCTTTTCATTTGAAGATTTACATTTGGTGAGCTCTTTTAAGAAAAAACAATAAAATAAATGAGTGGAAAGATATATAGGCACAAGTCTATGCATGTCTCAAGATCAACAACTAATCATTCATGATAAGGTTGAAGATCTATTTACAACAGTCACATAGATTTTAAGATTTCTTCCACAATGATATGAGTGCATAGGGAGCAAGCTAAGCTCATAGATGCACAAAGCCATTAGTACAAAGGTACAAGGCAAAACATGTTTTAAGACAAAACTCAACAATGTCGATCATACTTTTTGGATTTTCTTCTTTTTATGTGTTTATGGATTTTTGACACAAAAGCAAGAAAAGATTGATCAAAAACAACAATGTAAAAAAATTTAAAAAGAAACAAATAAACAAATAAACAATTTTCAACTCAAACTAGCAAAAAGCACACAGCCAAGCATAGTCACAAAGCATAGGAAGTATTAATGCATGGACATGCTGTAATGCTTATGCATGAGTACCCCTCTTCACCCACACGTCACATGCATTTGGGGTGATATCCCTATAGGATTGGGTACAAGAGTTAGGACTTTCAAACCTTCTAGTGAAGCTTTCCAAGCAGGTGATGAATGCACCGATCATCTTCATCACGTCCATCACACCGGGATCACCATTTCAACCTCTTGATGACTCAACAGCTCAAGTCCTCTTGTCATTTCTTGGTCCTCTTGACCTTTGATTAGTTGCATTCTTCAATACTCTAAGCTTATGACAATTTGGTCTGGTGTGTCCTTGAAGTCCACAATGATGGCAAAAATGATTCGTTCTCGGACCTCTTTATGATCTTGGAAGAGATTTCCCTCTAGCTTCAGGTTTGATCACTGATTGGTTACGGGGCTTATTCAACACCCTTTGGTCAGCCACATTCTTCTTCTTTTCATCCCCTACTTTCTTAGGTGTAGAGACAGTCACTACAGGTTCTTTGGCTTGCACAAACTTCACTTCCTTGGTAATTTTGACAACTGAACTACTTTCTCGAGTATATCCCAACCCGGATTTGTCTGAGAATTATTTTTGAGAGGAAATGACATCATCTAGTTTCTTAGTGGAGACCCTCTCTACCTTGGCATTCGCTTGAACTACCTCAAGTTCAAGGAATCTAATTTTTAGATAAGCTTCTGCAACTATCCATTCAGCTTCTCTATCTCACACTTGGCCTCCTTATGTTGCACTAGAAGACTTCTATAGTCCTCTTCTGCCTTCTTCATCTTTATCACAGCTGCCTTGGCCACACGTGCATATTCTCCTGATTTCTCAAGGAGTGAATTAAAGTTTTCTTGAAGACCCTCTGTATTCTCATCTTCTTCAACATCTAATTCTTCTACAATTCCCATTGATTCCTCGTCACTATGCTCCCCAAGTTCTTATACAAGCAAATTCAAGTCTTCTAAAGACTCAACATGAGCAATAGTCATAAACGCTGAGTAATTCCCTTCTCCGTCATAGCTTTCCTCAAAATCCGAATTAGAAGAATCGGAATCACTAAAGGTAGTGGCATACACCTTGCCCTTTGATTTCAAATAATTAGGACATTCTTTCTTGAAATGTCCATGTCCATTGCACTTAAAGCAAGTGATTCCTTGTGTAGATTGGGATTCCTTTCCATCTTTCCTTTTGAATTCCTTTTTCTCCTTCCAGGAACTTTAGAATTTCCCTTTTTCACCAAATTTTCCATTGTTCTTGAATTTCAAGAACTTTCCTTGAATTTCAAGAACTTTCAGAAATTCTTCACCAAATATGCTACATCTTTTTCGACAACATCCTCATCCGATAAGTTGTGAGCTTCAACCCTTTTATTAACCGTCTTAAGAGCAAGAGATTTGTTCTTCCTTTGTGTGGGCAATGACAATTCATAAGTCTGAAGTAAGCCAATCAGTTCTTGGACTTTGATATCATCAAGGTCTGCCGATGACCACTTCATTCAGCTTGCTATAGAAAGAGTCAAAAGACTCGTCCTCACTCATTTTCAGCTTCTCGAATCGAGTGGTCAGGATTTGCAACTTGGTATCCTTCACTTTCTTCGTTCCTTCATACGTGGTCTCCAATGTCTTCCATGCTTCCTTGGTAATAGAAATGTGAGATATTCTGTGAAACTTATCTAGAGACACACCACAAAAAATAGCGTTAAGTGCTTTGCTATTTGCATTAGACGCCACGAGAGTTGCCTTATCCCATGTGGATTTGGCAGCCTCCAGCCTAGTCCATCCAATATCCACCACATCCCAGACGGTTTCATCCATTAAACACAAAAATGCCTTCATCCTAACTTTCCAAAAGGCATAGTTGCTACCATCAAAATATGGTGGTGCATTTAAAGATTAAGGCCGGTCCATCTCAATACAGGGTCAAGGATCGCACTAAGGTGTTTAAACCACAAAGAGTGCAACCATTTTTGCATATATATATATATATATAATTTGTTGAGAAATAATAACTAAATTAAATGAGTTATTATTATATAATTTTAGAATTTGTTTTTTACTAAATGAATGATTTTTACTGAAGTAAGCCAATCAGTTCTTGGACTTTGATATCATCAAGGTCTGCCGATGACCACTTCATTCAGCTTGCTATAGAAAGAGTCAAAAGACTCGTCCTCACTCATTTTCAGCTTCTCGAATCGAGTGGTCAGGATTTGCAACTTGGTATCCTTCACTTTCTTCGTTCCTTCATACGTGGTCTCCAATGTCTTCCATGCTTCCTTGGTAATAGAAATGTGAGATATTCTGTGAAACTTATCTAGAGACACACCACAAAAAATAGCGTTAAGTGCTTTGCTATTTGCATTAGACGCCACGAGAGTTGCCTTATCCCATGTGGATTTGGCAGCCTCCAGCCTAGTCCATCCAATATCCACCACATCCCAGACGGTTTCATCCATTAAACACAAAAATGCCTTCATCCTAACTTTCCAAAAGGCATAGTTGCTACCATCAAAATATGGTGGTGCATTTAAAGATTAAGGCCGGTCCATCTCAATACAGGGTCAAGAATCGCACTAAGGTGTTTAAACCACAAAGAGTGCACCCATTTTTGCATATATATATATATATATATATAATTTGTTGAGAAATAATAACTAAATTAAATGAGTTATTATTATATAATTTTAGAATTTGTTTTTGACTAAATGAATGATTTTTTTTTTTTACATGATAGGATTTCTACTCTAACATAATCTAAGTATATATGTCTGTAAAGCTCCCTCCTAGAAACTTGAACCCTGGCCCTTGTCCCCCACATCCAACAAGCACTTATACTTATAAAGTGATCATTGCACCAAGGTTGTGCGATGGTGACTAAATGAATGATTATTATTATATAAAATGCATAATTTTTTATGTTTGTCATTATATATAATATCTCTAATTAAAATTATCATTAAAAATTTTTCTAATTATTTTTTTATAATTCCTTATTTATTAATGAAGGGGGTAATTTGAACATAAGCAGTTAAATCATTTCCAATACTTACATAAATAAGGTTATCCTAAAATAATTAATTCCAAACTTAAGATTAAAAAATCAATTGTATTTTTACAAGTAAAAGAAATTTCATTTTTAAGTCTTATTTTGATATTCAAATCATATGTTTTAGTGTTGATTTTATTCAAATGGTTAACATCCTAACTTATACAACTTGAGTAATGTCTCTAGTTATATTATGCTTTAGCTTTTAAGAACACATATGTTAATATTACACATGAAAAACAATCCAAATTTCTGAACTCTTTTAAAAATATGAAAAAGAAGTTACGTAAAAATACACTTATATAGGAATTTGGACCGACAAATCTAATTTAACCAAATATTTTCTATAATCTAAAAGGATATAGGAGGGATTCTAAATTGAATTTAGTTAGACTTTCAAAGAAATATGGGAGGAATTCAACATATTAAGAAATTAACACAAAACTAGCACAAAGAGAATTTTAAAATATAAAAATAGATAAACATTGATAAAGTCTTAACAAGGGATATATTTCCTTAATATAAATAATAGTTTATAATAATAGTTTATCAAAAATTGATAAGAACAAATAATACTTTGTAAGTGTATGTATAATTTATATAAACAATAGTTTATAAATAATTCCACACAATAAAATATTGATGATTTAAAAAAAAATTAATAAAACATTTATTATTACTTTATTTAAAGAAATTAATAAGAACAAATAAGTTATTATCTCTATCAATTGAAACTTAGATGCATGTTGTATGTTTTATTAAAACACTTATTGTTATTTTATCTAAAATGAATGTTACATGTTTTGTTAAAACACTTATTGATTAAAACTTAGATTCGTCATGCGTGTTGCATGTTTTGTTAAAACACTTATTATTATTTTATCTAAAGTGTATGTTGCATGTTTCGTTAAAACACTCATTGACTGAAACTTAGATGCATGCTATATGTTTAGTTAAAGCACTTATTGTTATTTTTTCTAAAATGCATGTTCTATGTTTTGTTAAAACACTTATTGACTAAAACTTAGACGCACGTTACATGTTTAGTTAAAACACTTATTGTTATTTTATCTGAAGAAATTGATAAAACCAAATAAGTTGTTGTCTCTATCTAAAAAATTAATTGTTTTTATCCAAAATATTGTTGTAATTTGGTGAAGCCACTCTACACAACCATAGCTTCTAAACAAAACTTTTATAACATAGTATATAATATGATATGATATGCTTGATCTAGTTTCCCCCCAAAGAGGGATAGGAACCTAGACAAACACACGTCAACAAAGTATTGGTCTACAGATATCAAAGTTTATCTAAGGGCTTTATTTTGGGCTAAATACTTGAGTTTTGAAAATTTATTTATTACAAAACCTGTATCACAACTTTTTTAATTATGTAGCACATTTTTTAACCCAACTTCGTCAAAGTCGAGTTCGAGTTCTATACAATTCAATTGAATGTGAAACTTGAGTTTGAGAAAATCAAATTCCACATTTGCCACATATTATTGAATAGCATAGAACTTAACTTTTGTTGCAAGAGAGATTCAATCAAATCCATTTGGTTTTGAACAAAATTGATGAACCATGTGGTGTACAAAAGACACCAAAATAAAGTAGTAATGTTCTAGTACTTTATGTTGATGATATTCTACTCATTTTTACTCATTGGAGATGATGTAGGTAATGTCATCGATAAAGGTTTGGTTGTCAAGCCAATTTGATATGAAGGACTTGGGTAAGGCTAACTTTATTTTTAGGGATCAATCTTTGATGAAATTGCAAGAATAAGATGTTAGATTTATCACAAGCTGAATATATAGATAAAGTTCTAGAAACGGTTTAGCATGCAAAATTCCAAGAAGGATTACTTCCTTTCAGACATGGAGTTCCTATATCTGATGACCAAAGGCCTAAGACTTAAGGGGAAGAAAATATGATAAGATAAGTCCCTTATGCTTCTGTAGTAGGAAGTCTCATGTATGCCATGCTTTGTCCTAGACCAGATATTTGTTATTCAATTGGCATGGTCAGCCGATATCAAACAAATTCAGGACCAAAACATTGGCAAGTTGTAAAGCAAATTCTCAAGTATCTACGGAGAATGAGAGATTATATGCTTATTTACCAGTGTGAGGATTTGATTCCCATTAGCTATACAAATTCAGATTTTCAACCAGATCTTAATTTCAGAAAATCTACTTCAGGTTATGTGTTCACCTTGGGAGGTGGAGCCATAAGTTGGAGGAGTGTTAAGCAATCTTATATTGCAGACTCCATCATGGAAGTTGAATATGTTGCTGCTTGTGAGGCAGCAAAAGAAGCTGTTTGGCTCCAGAATTTCCTTTCTGATCTTGGTGTTGTGAGAATGGAGCAAGTTCTCATCACATTATTTTGCAACAATAGTGGAGTGGTTGCATAATCTAAAGATCTAAGGAATCATAAGAAAGGAAAGCACATTGAGAGAAAGTACCACAACATTCGAGACATTATTGCTCGTGGAGATGTAGTAGTAGTAAAGATTGAAAGTGCAAATAATCTAGCAGATCCCTTTACCAAAGCCTTGTCTCAAAGGACTTTCGAGTCACATTTGGAAGGAATGTGAGTTAGATTAGTGCATAATAGTCTTTAGGGCAAGTGGAAGATTGTTAAGATTAGTGCCCTTAAATCCTATTGTATGATAGTATGTATGATATTATGTATGACATTATGTGTGACATTATGTATGACTTAATATTGTGATTGATAAAGTTATTTTATTATTATCTAAAATAATAGTAACATGAATATTCGGACATTATCATATAGTCCATGAGATGCATAGTATGTGATTTATGTGAAAAGTCACAGAAGATATAAATCACAAGTTCTTTGTAAACTCAGAATTTAGTTCGTAGTTGGTGATGGAATTGGGCATTTCATCTGCGAAGATTATAATATATCAACTAAGATGATTTATCTTGATCATGGAAGTGGAGACTTCTAGTTGATATGTTGATATGTTTTAAGAGTTAAGATATATTGAATTGGACTGTTGTGAGATTTATTATTCTCCTAATGACTGTCAAATAAATAATAAATCTCACGATTTCTATTTACATAAACTTTTAATCCTGAGAGAATAATGGACTTGATCATGGAGTATAGGTTGCTTTGACATATCAGGAGTGAAATCTAAAATAACAGTCAAAACCTCAGTATATTGCGCAGCCACATTTAGTGTTGATGGAATATATATTTCCAAGATGGAATTCATAGTCTCTTAACGGAGATATAAAATATTCCCTTGAGATAAGTTTAATGGGTTCGGTTATTCAAAGAGTTAGGCTTAACCACTTTACTAAGGAGTTTCTAAAGTATATATTTATGAAATTTGATTTCATAAATATATAATGAATAACCTTAAAGGATTAAATCAAGTACTTAAGGATTAAGATGTAGTAATCTACAAAATGGTAGTCTTCATTCATAACTTTGTATTACTACGAATATTTTATGAAGGGGCTGCATGTACAATAAAGTTTTGGGATATAATTTATTAATAAGGTCTAGAGTGCAATTATATTTATATAGTGGTATTAAATATAATTAATGATAACTTTGGACTTGTTAAGAGTTGACAGAAAATGCCAAATAATTAAATATTTGTTCCTTTTGGTCTAACTCTAAGCCACATACTAAAGCTCAATTAGAGAGGCCCCAAAGGCTAGCCCAATTAGATAATTAGTTATGAGGAGAGAAATATACAGAATTTAGTAAGAACATGAAATGGTATGTATGTGAGTGTTGGACACTCTTTCATTCTCTCTTGAACATACACATATAACTGATTGAGAGACCACACTTCTTGGGTATCAAGTGGAATTGGAGTGAAGATTAAAAGTGTTCTTAAGAACTTCTGTCTTTGGTTTTGAAATTCACCACACCAAGGTACACTCTTTTGTTCTTATATTTTGAAATTTACATAGTACATGTTATAAATTGCGAATGAAGTAGATTCGTTAATTTTCCACTGCATATGTTTTGTATGCGATACAAACATGTTTTTTTTCCATCACTATTTTGGTCTTGACCTTCGTGTTTTAAGCCTACTAAACTTTTGCTTTTGTCTTGATTAGATTGACTTAGAGGAACAGTTAAATTAAAGCTTAAAGAGTTCTTATGTTTAAGGTAAAGGTCTATCATTTTGGTTTGTTTATTGCTTTAATATCTCTGCTCTATAGTTAGGTTTTATAGCTTCCATATTAGAAGCATGCTATGTTGTGTTTAATTCCATGATCTTTAATATGTTACAACTTTACCTTAATCGGATGGTCAGAGAAAAAAGTCAACATTTTGGCTACTCCTAGTTAGGGTTTGGTCAGTATTGGGCAAACTTTGCTAGAAATGGCAAGTTTAGGATTTTGGAATCTTGGATGGTTTGTTCTGATGCCTGATCATGATTCTTTCATGTATTTCCCTATTTTCTTAGTTTTGGAAACTTGGTTTTCAGTTTTTAGGGCTTGAACTAGCATTTTGGCACAGTTTTTGAGGCCTTTCAAAATACTATATCAACAAGAAATTCTGTACATTTTCTAGGAAAGTTTGAACATTATGTGGGAAAGAATTTACATTTTGTTGGAAAGTCTATAGGAAAGTTTGTACCTTTTGTGGGAAAGTTTGTATATTTCATGGGAAATTTTGTATATTCTAGGGGTGAGTTTGTATATTTTGTGAGAATATTTGTACATTTTGTAGGAAATCTATATATTTTGATGGAAAGTTTGTACATTCTTTGGGAAAGTATGTACATTTTACGGGAAAGTATCTATATTATGTGGGAAAATCAATGCATTTCATGAAAATGTCAATATGTTCTATGAAAAAGTTATTACATTTCATGGAAAAGTTTGTATATTCCATGGGAAAGTTTGTCAATTTTGTTGAAAAAGTCTGTAAATTCTATGATAAAGTCTATACATTTTTTGGAAAAGTTTGTATATTTCATGGAAAATCATGTATATTCTAGGGGGAAGTTTGTACATTTTGTGGGAATGTCTATATAGTTTGAGGAAAATTTTGTACATGCTGTGGGAAAGTTTGTATATTTTGTAAAAGAGTTAGTACATTTCATGGGAAAGTTTGTATATTATGTGGGAAAAATCAGGAAATTTTGTGGGAAAGTCTATGAGTTTTGTGTAAACGTTTGTATATTTTGTGGCAAAGTTTGTACATGTTTTGAACCCTTTATCTACACACTTCAAGTAAATGGTGTTTTTAGAAGTTTTTATCACAACTTATTTAGTTATGTAGCCTCTTTTCAAAACTTGACTTTCTCAAAATCGAGTTCAAAGTGGAATAAATTGCAAGGCACTATTTACAACACAGGTTTAGTTGTACTCTCGTTTTATTTCTTCTTCTATGGTTCATCAGAGTTAAGCCCTTTTTTAAGACCTTGAATGTTGCCAGCTCTTGCAGTTTCTATTAGCAACCTAAGAATAGGGATCTACATAATCATTTCCAACCTGCTAAAATTCATGCTCATGATGATATCTAAACGCGGCCCCAGACGAACTACAGCCCCGTTTTTGAAAAACGGGGCTGTAGTACAACAACAAAAGCCCCGTTTTTAAAACGGGGCCATAGAAAGGGTCTAAGGTCGCGTTTCAAACGCGGCCCAAGCCTCATCAGAGCCTCCCTTTAGTCTTTTTGGGCAGAATTTTTTTGTTTTTTTTCTTTGTTCCTTAACACACCCCTCCCGTTCACAGTCACACACTGAAGCTCACAGTCACACACCGAAGCTCACGCTTGTCCTCATCTGCCATCATCGTCCTCACAGTCACACCGAAGCTCACGCTCCATCGCCGACCCGATTCATCCTCCTCCTCACCCATCTTCGAAGCCCGGTGCCGTTCATCCATCAGCCCCACCCATCCGTTCAATCAGCCATCGCAAGCCACACCCCATCGCCGATCTTTCTCCACTCTTCTCATTGGTACTTCCTCTCAGCTTTTCCCTTTTTCCCAATTTGCATTTGGGTCTTTCTGTGTGTTTGTTTATGTTGTTGTTGATTCTGATTTGCATTAATTGAAAAGATCCTAAATTTTTTGAAGTTTCAATTGTGATTGGTGATTTTTGATGGTCTGGGTGATTTTTGAAGTTTCATTCTGATTTTGTTTATGTCGTTTTTTGTTTTAGTTTTTCAATTTTGTGTATTGGGGTTTCTTTAATATGTAGGGATTTGAGCCTTTAATATGTAGTTTTTTGTGGACATGTTTGATGTGCTGTATTGGGTTTTCTTTAATATGTAGTATTTCAATTTTGTGTATTGGGTTTTCCACAGATACACTGGACGTTCAAATAATAAAAACAACTTTGCTTGATGCACCAAAGGCATTAAANCGAAAACATTTCAACCGAATCAAATGTCTAATCTGAATTGGAAAATGATTAAGCCCAGTGTCTCGAATATCAAGCACCTCAAGATGCTCAAGTCCATTTAAGTGGAGTTCCATTAAAAAGATGCAGGAATGCAAATATAGTGCTTTGAGACACTTCAAGACAGATATAGTTGGTGGTAATAACATTATTCCAGTGCCATGTAAATCTAGAACTCGTAGATTTTGCATGTATCGAAAGAATAAATCAGGAATCTCTTTTAGTTCCCAATTTCCCTGTAATAACAGTGTGGAAAGCCTATTGCAATCTGGCATTTTTGGCAAAGTGCCCAATTTACTATCCATCAAGGAGATTCGATTTGCTTGTTGCCATTCTACCTCATCGGGGGCGTCTTGCAACCCTTCATGGGGTTTCACCAAAATATTAAAATTACATCTTCGAGAAGAAATTTTAAGTGCCATAGTTCGTATTACTTTGTTCATCCTCACATGATTCATCTTTTCACTCTTCTCTAGCAAAGACACACTGATAAGTTCCTTCAATATTGAATGCCCTATCCCACGTGCAACTCTAAACTCACTTGCATCATGAATGAAACCTTCAACTGTCCAGCATTCCAATAGAGGATCTGTATAAATTTCATAGTCTTCAGTATATAAAGCACAATAGAGAAAGCAATCCTTTTGAACCTCATCTTTCAAATTTTCATAACAAAACTCCAAGCACTCAATCAATTCACCAATGCCTTGGATTTTGATACTAGGCCATCTCCGCAAACTTCTTAATCCATCCCTCCATAGGTGAATGTTATCCCTTCTTCTAAAATTACTTGCTACCTTGTCTATCAAGAGTGGCAAACCAGCACATTCAATAACAACTTCCTTGGCTATTGGTTCAACATTTGGAATATTGAAATTTCGACCCACCTTTACCTTGAACATATTCCATGCATCAGCTTCAGACAATCGTGGCACATTTAATTCCAAATGAGTATCCATATCAGAACAAACATGAAGATATCTAGTTGCCAATACCACCTTGCTATCCATTTCACTTTCATACATTCCTATTAGAGACAGATCAAGAAAGTCCCAAACTTCATCCAAAAGAAGTAGATACCTTTTGCTTTTTAACTCTCTCCATATATGTTGTGCAATTTCAGGCTCAGTGATGCCTTCCATATTCAATTTTAACCGATCTGCAATTTTGTGTTGCAACTTTTCTAAACTCAAATCCTTTGATACAGTTACCCAAATAACAATATCAAACATTTTAGCAGTATCTTCATAGTTATTTAAGCTCTTCATTATGGTTGTTTTCCCAATTCCTGGCATTCCCCAAAGTCCAATTCTTTTTACATTCTTATCTCTAAGATGGCCCAGTATTTCTTCAACAGTTGAGTGGAGAAATGGCTTGTCTTCTGGTTTGGGTCCATGCATAATTATCACACGCTCTGGCAATTTCTCAACTAGTATTCCTATCTTAGACTTTTCCTCTAACCAAAGATTATGCAATTCATCACACTTCTCTGCCATGATATTGCTAAGATCTGTGCGTGACTTGCTTGACCCATGCTGACTCCGTCTCTTTTTATTACTTTTTTCATCATTGTACTTGATTTCTAGTTCTCGCACCTCTTCTTCACTCTTCATGACCCTAGAAATCCAAGCTTCGCATACTTGATTGAGTAGCTTTGTCTTTGTTTGAGCCAATATATTTTCCCTTCTTGCATACAGCTTCTTTGCTTTCTCTTTTAACCTTTTATGGTTGTCTTCTAGATCATTATCAGCTTCATTATCAGGTTTGCGCCTCATGTTATTGACAATATTTTTCCCATAGGTGTAGGCCTCCTCCCCTGCTGCAGTACACACAGCAGAAGCTGCAGTACCTAAACCAGAAGCTGCTGCCTCAAACATATCTGTGTTACAACAAAAGGGAATTCAAAATGCTAACAAAACTCAAAATGCCGGATGAAGACTTTTCAGTTTAGACAAGTAATAAATAAAATATACAACAACACAAACAAGGATGTGGTTAGTCAAAAGATGCTGAGTGGATTTAGCAATCATGTTAGTAGATGACTCTCACATGGTTAAATTATAGAATCAAAGCACAGTTCTCACATTCTCATGAAGCATCTTTAGACATGGAGCCTATTTTTAATCATTGACAACCAGGCCTTAGTCCCAAACTTTTGGGGTTTGCCACATGAATTTTTTTCGCCATTTTATTCTATTCAAAATCATACTTTCTGTTACTTAATTGACAAGTTATTTTTTACCACGTACTTTTATTCATATTATTTTAGCATTCCTTTACCTTTTTTTCTTATCAAAAAAGCATTCCTTTACTCTTTTTTTTTTTTCTTTTTGCATTAATCACTCTCCTTTGAGCATAACCAAACATTCTCAAGTAACAATTTTAATCAATGAAGAATTATTCATTCATGGGCTCTTTATTTTTGTAAGGTTGAATTTATTCAACCATGTGTTGGCTTTATTCCGTGCCAAATTTGCTTGTAATTTTAACAATAGATACTCTGTATTTAGGTGGGAACTATGTAAGAGTTGTGTGTGAGAGAGTGTGAAGAAAACTCAAGTTATGTGCATTTAAAGGAGTCTCGCAACTGGATTTCGCGACTAGCAAGTCGCCAAAGTGCCACACGTGTGAAGCATGCAGGAAGCTGAAAGGTCACAATAGCAGAGCACTACAGGACAAAAAATACAGTCTGGCCTGGCAGTTAACTCGCGACTCGTTCCAGTCGCGAGAGTGAGTCACTAGAATGCCCTGTTTTGCAGAAAAATGACTTTTCACATTTCTCACGTACCTTACTATAAATACCCTTATACCCACGAAATGTAGAGAGCTTCCAGAGAGAATTTTGAGAAAAAAACCCTAAAGAAAACCAAGATTGACACATCCACAATCTTAGATTTTTGATTCTCCAAATTTCTCTACTCTCACCCTCTCCATTGACATATCCTAGAGAGGTTTATTAGCCAAATCCTTATCTCACCATACTCATATCAGTGAGGAGGTATTTTGGTACTTGGGAAGTAGTTCAGAGATGACCAATTCATTTAGTTGATGCAATAGGCTTATTGCGGGATCCAGAAAGTTAGAGAAGAAACGGTTAAACTTAACCAGTTGGTAGCAGAAGCTTGGAGGGCTTAAGTATATTAGGTAAACTAGGCTTGGAGGGTATTTTGTTATTCGTGTACTCCAACTTTATTCTCTAGTGGATCATTTCACCGTTTTGAAGGCGGCAGAGAGTTTTTTCACTGAGTTCTTTGGTTTCCTCTTCGATAACACATGCCGGTGTTATCTTTATGTTTGCATCTCTCTAACCCTTACTTTTACCTTTTAATTGCTGCTGTGTTGTGATTAATTATGGTGTAGAATTGTTTACTTGTTTGGGTTTTTGCTTGTACCTATTATTCCGCACATATATTGTTTAGGTATAAGTTTGTGTTGGTTATTTTGAAATTGGGGGTCTAAACGTTCATTAGTGTTTTACACACTATTTGAACTTTCAATTAATATCAGAGAAGGTGCACTTGTTGTGGTTTCATTACCTAAGTGTGATCCTATACCCCCTATAGCTATGGATGAAGTTATGAAAAAGGCTATATTGAATTGTGGCTTAAATGTTTGTGATAATGACTCTATGAGTATGTTTGAAGATTGTCCCAACAATGAACTCTTAGAGTTATTAAAAACAAAGAAACATGCTAGAATGTCTGTTCACATGCTAAAATGTTTTAAAAATGAGAACCATATCCTACGCAATAATCTATGTGAGTCAAATTCTTTGATTGAGAAGTATAAAAGAAGGAATAGAACATTGTGTGATAAGGTTGATGATCTTAAAAAGAAAATTCGATCTAGCAAGAGAATGGAAAATGAAGAAAAATTTCTTTTAAAAGCTCAAAAGTGCTTGTCCCATGCTTGCTTATTTGTTCACACCTTTTTGAAAGTATTTAACTCTTGTTTATGGTATCTTGATAGTAGTTACTCTCGTCACATGACAGGAGATAAATCATTGTTTAAGTCACTCAAAGAGAAAGTCGGTGACTATGTGATATTTGGTGATGAAAGCCATGCTCAAGTACTTGGCAAAGGGACTATAAAGATACTGGGGCTACCACTATTGAAGGATGTTCTTTACATCAAAGGGCTCAAGGCGAATCTCTTGAGCATTACTCAAATATGTGATGTAGACTTCCTTAAAATTCTAAGAAGGGGTGTCTGATCATTAATGAAGAAGGGATTCAAATATTGGAAGGAAATAGGACAACCGACAATATGTTGAAACTTTGGCATCAAAGGTTTAGGCATGCAAACTTCAAGCAAGTGGCTAAAGTGTCCAAACTTAAAGCCGTTGTGGGGCTTCCAAAATTTGGAAAGGTGGAGAAGACCATTTGTGATGCATGTCAAATGGGGAAACAAACAAGGTCTAATCATCACAAGGTGAATGTGATCTCTACCTCATGATGTTTAGAGCTTCTCCATGTTGATCTGATGGGGTCCACGAGAACCGAAAGCCTAGGAGGAAAACAGTATATCATGGTCATTGTTGATGATTTCTCAAGATACACTTGGGTGGAGTTTTTTAGAGAGAAATCAGGAGCATGTGAGAAGATGGAGATTCTTTGCAAGAGACTTCAAAACGAGAAAGGGGTTCCTATTGTCAAGATAAGGAGTGATCATGGCAAGGAGTTTGAGAATGCAAGATTTGAGTCCTTTTGTGAGAAGAATAGGATCATGAAAGAATTTTCAGCTCCCAAAACTCCTCAACAAAATGGGGTGTTTGAGATGAAGAATCGGGCGATTCAAGAAATGGCAAGAGTTATGCTACTCAATAAGCAAATTTCTCAAAAGTTTTGGGAAGAAGTGGTGAACACCTCATGTCACATTGGCAATAGAATATTCTTCCGAGCGAGAACGAAGAAGACCGCATACAAAATTTGGAATGGAAAGAAGCCTAAAGTGAAGTACTTCTGAGTCTTCAGAAGCAAGTGTTACATTCTAAATAATCGGGAGAACCTTGGAAAATTCGATGCAAAAAGTGATGAAGGCATCTTCCTTGGTTATTCTACCACTAGTCGGGCATATAGAGTCTTCAACAAGAGAACAAAGACGGTGATGGAGTCCATCAATGTGGTGATTGATGATGCCATAACAAGAGTAGAAATTGATGATGATGGAGAAGGACCAAGCTCCAAAGAAACCACAGTTTAGGTTGAAGCCCAAGATGTTGAAGTAGAAGGACTTACATTGGAAAAGGAGTCTTACTCCCGTGAATTCTAGAATGGAGACAAGGTCAATGTCTAGATCCTCAAGTCCTCTCACCCCTCCGGAAGTTCATCCCCCCATCTCACAGAATGATGAAGTGTCCACCTCAAAGAAGCCATCATCAAGAGTGGTTAAAAATCATCCAGAAAGTAATATTATCGGGGAGTCTAGATGAAGGACTTCATCTTAGAAAGGAAAGCACACTTGTTGCCAACCATGTAATGTACCATTGCTACCTTGCCCAATTTGAGCCGAAGAAGGTAGAAGAAGTTTAACGACAGAGCCCCCAGTTCCTGATTGCCGTGTGCACATACCTCAACCCGGGCTTAAGTCCCCGAGTTTTCACAAGCTTTTGGAGTAAAAGCTTGTGCAAACTCGGGGACCTAAGCCCGGATTGAAGTATATGCACACGGTAGTCGAGAACTGGGGGCTCTGTCGTTACAAATGGTATCAGAGCCCAAGTCGGCTCTCCTCTTGAAGGTGTGGTAGGGTGAGGAGATCTAAGTCCAAAAGTCCTGATCCCACATCGCAAAGTGAGCGACCAAAGCAAAGGTTCATAAGTGATGGGCAATATCTGGGTGAGGGGATCTAAGCCCAAAAGTCTTGATCCCACATCGCAAAGTGAGCGACCAAAGCAAAGGTTCATAAGTGATGGGCAACCCCTAACGTGTGCACAAGCTTTTACCCCAAAAGCTTGTGAAAACTTGTGGACCTAAGCCCGGGTTGAAGTATATGCACACGGCAATCGAGAACTGGGGGCTCTGTCATTACAAATGGTATCAGAGCCGAGGTCGGCTCTCCTCTTGAAGGTGTGGTAGGGTGAGGGGATCTAAGCCCAAAAGTCCTGATCCCACATCGCAAAGTGAGCGACCAAAGCAAAGGTTCATAAGTGATGGGCAACTCCTAACGTGTGCACAAGCTTTTACCCCAAAACCTTGTGAAAATTCGGGGACCTAAGCTCGGGTTGAAGTATATGCACACGGCAGTCAGGAACTGGGGGCTCTGCCGTTACAAATGGTATCAGAGCCAAGGTCGGCTCTCCTCTTGAAGGTGTGGTAGGGTGAGGGAATCTAAGCCCAAAAGTCCTGATCCCACATCGCAAAATGAGCGACCAAAGCAAAGGTTCATAAGTGACGGGCAACCCCTAACATGTGCACAAGCTTTTACCCCAAAAGCTTGTGAAAACTCGGAGACCTAAGCCCGGGTTGAAGTATGTGCACACAGCAGTCGGAAACTGGGGGCTCTGTCGTTACAAGAAGCCCTTCAAGATGAGAATTGGGTGGACTCAATGCATGAAGAGCTAAATCAATTCGTGAGAAATGATGTAAGGCCTAAAGAAGCTCATGTCATTGGCACCAAATGGATCTTCAAAAACAAGACCAATGAGGATAGCGAGATTATACAGAATAAGTCCCGGTTGGTGGCTCAAGGTTACACTCAAGTAGAAGGGGTAGATTTTGATGAATCCTTTGCTCTCGTAGCTAGACTTGAGTCTATCTGCATTCTCTTGTCAATTGCGTGTACTATGGACTTCAAACTCTATCAAATGGATGTAAAATGTGCATTTCTCAATGGATACCTTAATGAAAAAGTGTTTGTCGAACAACCTAAAGGTTTCCAAGATCCTCACTTCCCAGATCATGTGTTGAGATTGAAGAAGGCACTTTATGACTTGAAACAAGCTCCTAGAGCTTGGTATGATCGGCTTACACAGTACCTCCTAGATAGAGGATTCAAAAGAGAATATGCCGACCGGACTCTATTTGTCAAGAATTATGAGAACTATCTTCTCGTAGCTCAAGTATATGTTGATGACATAGTATTTGGAGCTACCATAAATGCTCGATCTATAGAGTTCTCCGAAGAGATGAAGAAAGAATTTGAGATGAGTATGGTGAGGGAGCTTACATTTTTCTTGGGCCTTCAAGTCAAACAAAGAAGGATGGCATATTCCTTTTCCAAGAAAAATATGCTAGAAATCTTGTTAAGAAGTTTGGACTAGATTCCAAAAAGCATGCCTCCACTCCTATGAGTTCGTCTACCAAGCTTAGTCTTGATCCTTCCGGGGTAGAAGTGAGTCCAACTCTGTATAGAAGCATCATTGGGAGTTTGCTATGGGAACAAATCTTTAATTCACTCTAGACATTTGTCCAAAACCTCACTCGAGATCCTTCTCGTACATCAAATCTTAAGTAGTTGAAGAAATCCCACCCCCCACTTAGACCTCCACAAACTAACATCATAATGTCCCTTAATCCACTCCATTGTCCATCCTCCCCACTCTTCTCCATATTTCACCTAAATGAGCGTTCTCCAAAGATGATACTTTTCCACTACAAAACTCCAAATCTACTTTCCTTATAGGGGTTGATTAAAAGAACTAAGCTTTTCCGAATACCGAAACCACCCTCATGGGGTTGATTTGTGATGGACCATGATAAAAACCATAAGCTTCGACAATGAAAATGAGTAACAAATATCTGATGCAAAGCATTTGAAGCAAGCAAATTCATATGGCTGAGTATATCTTGATGAAGCCAAGCGAACAAGTTCCAACTCCAAGCAATGCTATATTTAGAACATATTATCAAATATTTTAGGCATGTGATTGATTGATTTCAAAGTTAGTCAGACATGTGGAATAAATGTTGTATTAGATATAGTTTGTGATTATTTAGCAAGTGCTAGGAGTAGTGAGTTTGCTAGTTATGATGTCATCATAAGTAACTCTTTATTGTATAAAGAGCCATGCTATGCCATTGTAAAGATAGCTTTGGATAATTGAATGAAAAAAAAAAAAAAAAAAAAA
>NW_027069509.1:1689876-1694525 GCF_002906115.3 Quercus suber
AAAAAAAAAAAAAAAAAAAAAACTTTCAACCTTAACCATTGAATAAAAAAAAAAAAAAAAAAAAAAAAACACTAGTCTTTGTGACTTGTGTTTTTGGTTGAGCAATACCTCTCAACCCGCTACTCATTGAATAACTCTCTTCCCAGCATGCAACTTTGACTATACTGCATCAAATCATAAAACCCACATTGCATCAACTGTAAGACATTTAGATAATATTTTAAAAAAATAAATAAAATACAACATATAAAATTATCATGTTATGAATCTATAACATTTTATGAATCAACAACATTATCAAAAAGAATACATACCTCAATCTGCTCTTGCAGTTTTGCTTGAATTAGACTTCTTTAACAATCATCTATATCATTTTTCTTCCTTTCGTTCTCCTTTGATATTGAATCTTTATCATCATCCACTAACCTTTAAGGAGATCCTGCTTAGATAAATAAAAACTATTAATTTATCAAAATCCCTCAATGTTGTTCATGGGGATGGAGGAAATTTGAAAATTAGAGATTTGGCTAGACCCTTAATCAAGTTCCTAGCAGGGGATGGTTCAAATATTTACATGTAGCATTATAATTGACACCCAGATGGCCCTCTCTATCAAAATTTGGGCATAGAATAGTGTTTGATGATGCCCGCTCAATAAATGCAAAACTATCTAGTGCGATTCTAGACAAGGCTTGGAATTGGGGTTATGCAAGGTTTGATGAACTTGTTACTACTCTAAGTAAATTGCCATGGATTTATATTGGTGAAGTAAACTGCTCTATGTTGATTCTGCTCTCTTTTCTTTCCATTTCCACTAACATTTCTTAGATTAGAAATCTTTAACATACAGACTAGACTAGTCATTTTCCCCAACCAAAAAGAAAGCCATATAATTATTGAGGAACGGGACAAAGAAGACTAACCCTTAATAGAATCAGTATTAGCACTAGTTGCTGCAGCTAGAAGCACCCACCAACACGGAGATGGCGATTAGGAGCTCGCTACAGTGTCAAATCTTCAACTTCTGCCTCTCACTGCGTATACTAGACTACTAGTCTTGAATGTTGACTTCAAAGTTCAGACGAAAGAAAAGGTCAAGCACTCCAAATTTTATCTTACGCTGGTCCTGGGCATCCTGGCAAACGTATCGCCCTGTTGGATACCGTTTTAATGAAACTGAATTATTGCTGAAAGTAATAAAGTTAAAAATGAGGTGGAATAGAATAATAAGACTCATGAATAGCATTAAAAAGTGTAATGAGTCTATAATTAGTAGTAAAAATAAGTTAAATAGTAAAATAATTTTAATTTTTCATCTGTATTCAAATGGAGGCTAATTTACAAATTATCAGTAAAATTCTCTGTTTTGAAATTATTTATGTGGCGTTTGGTACAGGTAATGTTATAGGATTCCTGAGAATGTTTAAAGATTCCCATGTTTGATTGCAAATCATGCTAGGGAATCAGATGCCAGGGGAATCCTTAAACCCCTCTCAGTAGGAATGTGGATTCCCTTTAAAACAGGTGGGAATCTAGATTCCCAAGCTTAAAGGAAATTGTATTTTTTATAAATTGACAATTTAACCCTTTTTTTTAAATGACTTGGTAGTTCACATTCAAATCTAAGGATAGAATGGAAAAAATAAATAATTTATTTAAGATTCTTAGGAATAAACCAAACATAGGAATAGCTACATTCTTAGGAATGTGATTCCTAAGAATCACATTTCTAGGAATCTGGATGCCAAGAGTAATGTGGATTCCCCCGTACCAAACGCCACCTTAGTATAATCTATAATGCTCATGTTTTTTAAGATTCATTTTAACAAAATTGAGTTTTATGTAAAATTTAATATCCTCATAATTGAGTTCTACTTAAATTTTCAAAAAAAATATAAGTGGCAAAATATGCATAGCCACTTATAACTCGATTTTGTTAAAATCAATTTTTAAAAATAGAGACATTTTACTAAATAATTTTAAAACATGGGCATTTTACTACATAATTTACCATACATATATTTTAATAAACTGTAATAGACATTTTCCTATAGTTTAATAGCAACTAGTAACTCTATACATATACATGGGTATAATTAAAAACAATATCAATTATATGACTCAAATTATACATCTGTTTTAAAAGATGTTCAAATTTTACATGAAATAGCTTACACTTTTTTAAATCATATATTTCTAAAATATGTAATGGTTTCTCATTATATATAATGAGAAAATCAATTATATATATATATATATATATATATTGAAATGATTTTAGACTCTTTAGTTTTTGCACCTAATAATTCACTTACCATCAAATTTAAAAACATAGATGGACATGTGACGGAAAATTGGACTCTAATTGAAATCCAATTTAAAATCTAATTGGATTTGGACTTTTCAATTTTTACGTTCAATAATTCACTTGGCACAAAATTAAAAATTAAATTGGACACGTTACACAAAAGTGAGAATCCAATTAAAATCTAACTGGATTTTCTCTAAATTTTGGCTATTAATGCATATATAGATTATGAAATTAAAATTATAAAAAATAACTAATATCTCTTAAATTTAATGAGTATTTTTTTAAGAAAGATAATTGTACGAGTAAGATAATTCCTAAAATATTTGGGTAAATTGCAAATTACACCTCTAAAGTTTTGGGGTGTTTGGATTTTACATTCTAATATTTTAAAATTTGGATTTTACCCCCTAAAGTTTGGAAGTGTTTAAATTTTACACTTCAAATTCTAGAACTTTAGGGTATAAAATTCAAACACCTCCAAATTTTAGGAAGTAAAATCCAAACACCCCTAAAATTGAGAGGGTAAAATCCAAACATTCCCCAACTTTAGGGGGTAAAATCTAAATTTTGAAACTTCAGGATATAAAATCCAAACACCTTCAAACTTTAGAGGTGTAATTTGTAATTTACTTAATATATTTTAAGTTTTATTCTAATATTACAACTCACAACCAAACTTATTAATAAGTTTAATTATTCCCATATAACACATTTTATTCTTAGTATTAAAGATTACCTTTCATATTATAATCCTCATTTAGTGTACCAAACATGACCTATTTATTTGAAAATATGGGTTCAACCTAGTTGTGAAACACTTGTGTGAAAGTACACATATGTACTAAGTTTTAGCCAATTAATGAATACAAAAAGACAACATGTAAAATTGAGTAAGCTCTCTACTATGGTGTACGTTAAATAACTATGGGGCCTAATAATCTGGCAGCCCCGGCCCACCTTACATCCGGCCCAAGACCCATGCCGAGGATCAAGAAACGTCCGAGGAGGAACGCACATAGCCCAAGCCGAGGATGATGTTGTCCTCGGCAGGCCGAGAACGTTGAAGGGTGAAGTGACGAGCCACCAGGAGCGGCCCTCCTGAGCATCCCAAGGGAAAAGGGCAAGTACAACGTGTCAGCAATGGGAGCATGGTGGAGGAGCAAGTCCAGGATGAACTGTCACCTCCACATTAAATGCCCACAACTAACGTCCTGGCCGCATTAATGAGGAAAGGACCCCTGAACAGTGTTGCCTTGGTCGCTGCAACCCATTGGAAACATGGGAAGGCGGCTGATGAGACAAACACTCAAGTAACTGCCTGGTTGATCAACAAATGTAAGGCTAGAATCAATTGGGAGAGTGGTATATAATGTAAGAGATCCCTCTGTAAAAAGGGACGGGAAATCTGAACTAAGGAGTACTGTAGCAATCTGTATTCTCTCAGAAAACCTTGTAATCAGTCTACAAAGAAATAATAAGAACTCCAAGCTCCGGAGAGCAAGTCCGAGGAGCATTATTGCGCATCCCAATTCACGTTCAAGTTATTAAACCCATATGCAACCATGCATGGCCGTTGCATCCCTCATTAGGGCCTAGTTCTTGAACCTGCTCTCTACAAATTCATTGTAATGGGCTAATTGGGCTTGAGTCCACTCTCTCAACAGTAAAAGTGCTCAAACCCGGTCCCTACAATAACTATTGTTTGTATATATTTTTTTTTAATTATTGTTAAATTATATAAGTATTTTGAATTCCTTTAGGCTTTATACCTTATCCTACAAAGTTCATTACGATGGGCCCAATTTTGAACTTCTTCTTCCCTAAAAAAGAGCGTCTACGTCAAAAGTCTTAGAGTTTAACTGATCACCATAGTCCAATCCCTCCACCATTTTTTATTTACTGAAAGGCAAAGAATATTATTCAAAATTGGGAAAAAAAGTACATCATGAAGAAAAGTTTGTTCAACAAAATAATGATTCTCTTCAATCCAAGTAGAGAAATCATAAATGTTCAAAACATATTTAGCTAAAAGATGAGCAGGTCTATAACCTTACCATCTCACATGTGAAAATTCAACTCTATGAAAATCATTAGTAGAAGACATCAAACCAAATACAATTGGTGTAATTGAAGAGGGAAGCAAGGAATGCCCACTCAAAGCCTGGAAGATGATCAAAGAGTCCCCTTCAAGAATAAAGTCTCTAATTCCCACAACATGGGTGAAAGGGAGGCCAGCCTTAAAGGCTTTCGCCTCTGAACCTATAGTGAGGGTTTGGATAGGGCTGAAAGTGGTGTTGCGTTTCTGCCTGCGTTTTCTCCTTTTTTTTTTTTTTTTTTT
>NW_027069509.1:1695241-1704749 GCF_002906115.3 Quercus suber
ACAAAAAAAAAAAAAAAAAAAAAAAACTATTTTATGTTGCGTTCACACTGAATCAGAATATTTTAATAATATTTTTTTCTTTTCTTTTTTTCTTTCATCTTTTTTTATTTCTGCCCATTGCTCCTCTCTACTCAGTCCTCACACTTCGTTTCTGCCCGTTGTTGCCGACCAAGCCCTTGCCCAGCGCCAACCGAAGCCCTAGCCTAGCACCGACCACTCTTTGCGTTCTCCACAACTCCACTCCCCTCTCTCTTTTCTATCTCATGCCCAACGTCAACATGGGTCTCTATCTCGCATTTTCTCTCTCTAGATCTCCACCTCAAAGGCCGAACCTCCGAGCTCCACCCTCTCTCTGCTATCTCATGCCCAGAGTCGATGTGGGTTTGTGTTTGTGTTTTCCGATCTGTTGTGGGCAGTGGGCTTGTGTTTGTGTTTGTGGCAGTGGGCTTGTGTTTTCCGATTTGTGGGCATTGATGAAATTTTCGGGGTATATTTGTTTACAGTGTTTTCCGATGTGGCTGTTGTGAGGCGGCGGTGAAGATAGAGTGAAAGAGAAAGAAAGACAAAGCTGAAGTAGAAAAACAAAAATGTAAGTGAAGATAGAGTGAAGATAAAGAGGAGTATACGTGTGTGGAGGAGAAAAACAAAGAGTAAAAAAAAAAAAATGTGTATTTGGATGAAACCAAATAAGATAATGGGAAAAATAAAATAAAGAATAATAAGAAATTAAAATTAAGAAATGTTACCACAATATTTTTGTAATAAATTTTAAGTGATAGGTTATTACTATTTAATATTGGTGAGAAAAAAATAATTTTTTTGATGGTGGCGGTTACGGTGGTGGTGGTGGTAGTGACAGTGGTGGTGGTAGTGGCTGTGATTATTATTTATTGTAGAGAATATATTATTCTATTATATGGCGGCGGTAGAAGAGTTGACGGCGGTGGAAGAGTCGGTGGCGGTGGTAGTGGCAGCGGTAGCGATTGCGATGGCGGTGGAAGAGTTGACGACGGCGGCGGTAGTGGCAGCAGTAGCGGTTGCAGGTGGTTGTGATTATTGTTTATTATAGTAGGGGATATATTATTTTATTGTAGGGGATATATTATTTTATTGTGATGTTTATATTATTTTATTGTATTGAAAGCTAAAATAGATCCACTGCTGCAGCATGTGTGTAGGTAAAATAGATAAAGTAACTTTTGGTGGAACTAAAAAGCTAAATTTTTAACTCCATTGCTGTGGATTGTCTAACACTATATTTGGTAACTTTGGTTGTAGCTAGGAAAAGGGAAGAGAAACAGAAATAATAATAATAATAATAAAATTTCGTTATAAAATTGGTTATAATTTAAGACTATAAACTCATTGAATAAAATAAATATTATAATATATTTTGAAAATCTAACCGTTGAATTGAATGTTCTTTACACTCATAATACACATGTTAAATTTTGTGTCAATCAGATATTATTTACTATATAATCTATAAGTTTATATTTTATGCATAATTTTAAATTATAAAAACTTGCAATTTAAAAAATTTATTGATGATATAGATATTAATCTTTAATTTTCTTGAAATTTTGCAAGTGTGGAGGATATAAGAAGAAGATGTAATTCAATGGTGGATTTGTCAAAATTCACCTCTAATAAAAAGATATTAAGTAAGCTTGTAATCTAAAACTACAACTAATTTTGTAGCTAAATTTTGTCCAAATAAAATATTTTCCTTTGATGTGTTTGGATATAATATAAGAAAGAAAGGATAGTAGAAAATGTGAGAATTCATCTTTCTTTGTTTGGTTTGTATAAGGAAGATAAAGGAAAAATGCATGCTTTTCCTTTGTGCCCTTATAAATGTCGGGAAAATTCATATATTAGAACACTAGCAAATTCTAAAAAGTGTTAAAAGACAAATTAATTATTTTATAGAATAAAGTGATCGAGCCTAAGAAATTATTGCTCTCCCTTCCTCCCATTTTCGCCCAAATTGGGCTAATACCCAAAAAAAAAAAAAAAAAGTGACCAAACAGTAAAAATGACTAGCCTTCCTTGCTTTTTCGTTATTTTCTCTTTTCTTTCCCGTTTTCAAACATTGTGTAAGATGTTAAGAAAATGTTAACGGGTACCCTAAGATACTCGTTAAGAAGGATTTATTGTGGGTCAATTTAATAAAAAATTGGTCTAAATTTATGAGAGGACTACAAATGTTACTACAGTGGCAAATAAAACTCAAAAGATTAACTTTATGATATTCATGAAATATTAGATTCGAAATCTCTTCCTAGCGTCTTAAGACCAATCTTTTAGAATTTCATAACCCAGTATGTATACGATGAGAAAACTACAATATTTAAGATAATAATCANCCCATATGCATAAAAAAAAAAAAAAAAAAAAAATGAGATTTAGCTACAGTACCATCTCAAATGTAAGATGGTACTGTAGCTGAATCTTATAAAAAAAAAAAATATTTTAATGTTTTTCCCCGGGAATATCTCTCAAATCCTTCATTATTTATCATCTTTTCTCTTTCTTCTATCTCTCTTTCTCCGTTCTCTCTTTCTCCTCTGCTGTGTGCTCTCAAACCCATTACTCTGCCCCTCTCTCTCCGATCAGTTATGGATGCTCCTCTCTCTCCGATAGTGATTCCGACAAAGCTCCGATTCACTCATCAAATCTCTTCACGAAGCTCCATCGATTCACTCATCAAAATCACAAAATCACTCATCAAAATCACAAAATCACCAATTCACTCGTCCCCTCATCAAATCTCTTCACGAAGCTCCATCGATTCACTCATCAAAATCACCGATTCACTCATCAAAATCACAAAATCACCGATTCACTCGTCCCCTCATCAAATCTCTTCACAAAGCTCCATCGATTCACTCATCAAAATCACCGATTCACTCATCAAAATCACAAAATCACCGATTCACTCGTCCCTTTACCGAAGCTCCATCGGTCTCTCAAATCAAATCAGAATCAAAATCAAAGCAATTTAGTAGGTGGGTTTTGTGTTTGTGTTTCTGTTTCTGTTTCTGTTTCTGTTTCTGCAATAAAAAAGGGGGATTCAGCTTGTGTTTGTGTTTGGGTTTTGATCTAAGAATGGCTGTTGATGTTTGCAGAGGTGGGATTTAGCTTCATCACGAGGGGTTTTCGTTCTCTGTCGGATTAGCATCTTCAGAAACTTTACTCAGGTTCAACTTCAATTACCAAAATCCCAATTTTATTAGATAATCATTATATTCTCATCATCATCTATGACATCTATCAAAGAACAAATGATAAAACTAGTTTTAGGTGAAGTTGGAATTGGTCGTGACTTCTTTGTTTATGGTTTTGATTTGGGACGTGAAATCTATTTCAGTCTTCAGAGTTCAAAGCCTTTGCTTTGATGTTTTTTTTCCATGGAATTTCGTGATTAAGGTGACTAGAATTTGGGTAACTGATAATGCTCAGAGCCAGTTGTGATAATGCATAGTACTTAATTTGACTTTTGAGTTCTTTTTCTTGAGTTTTTTTATTATTTGGATTTCAGAATTTATGGTTTGGATGTTTCAGTTTGCAATTAGTAATTGTGAGTTTTGTTTATTTATTTTTATTGATTGGATTTCAGAATTTGTGGTTTATTCGATGGTTTGAAGCATGTCAACACTAGTGCGAAGACTTGCTTTCTCATCTAGTCATGTTATTTGTTTGAGCCATCAGGCAGGATGTTGGGTAGAAACTTAGGATATTCAGTTCAAAACAGGGTCCTATGTAGTTTGTGGAAAGTTCCATTTACTGTGCATGTGAACTGCTTTGTTGTCTGTAATTTTGCAGCTCTGATGCTTGTGTTGTATAGTTGCACCTCTGGTTTGGTGAGTTTTAGGATTTGACCACATTGAATCTGCTTGAATTATGATAGTTTACAAGTTCACGCTTTTCTCAAGATTCCACTTTTGTACACAATCAGATTATTTTATGCATGATTGATTGTAAGAACCATATGTAGGATATTGTCTTAGTATATATATCAATTACAGTAATTCAATAAAAAGAAACAAGAGCAAGCAATTTCATGATCATAGAATTTTCAGTGGCCATTTTCTTCAGCACCTAGAAAGAGAGAGAAGAGCACAATCTCTAATTAGTTAACCACCACTTCTATAATTTGGCATTCTGGACCAAAAAAACCCAATTGGAAAAGAGAATGATATGTAGTTTGTGGAAAGTTCCATTTACTGTGCATGTGAACTGCTTTGTTGTCTGTAATTTTGCAGCTCTGATGCTTGTGTTGTATAGTTGCACCTCTGGTTTGGTGAGTTTTAGGATTTGACCACATTGAATCTGCTTGAATTATGATAGTTTACAAGTTCACGCTTTTCTCAAGATTCCACTTTTGTACACAATCAGATTATTTTATGCATGATTGATTGTAAGAACCATATGTAGGATATTGTCTTAGTATATATATCAATTACAGTAATTCAATAAAAAGAAACAAGAGCAAGCAATTTCATGATCATAGAATTTTCAGTGGCCATTTTCTTCAGCACCTAGAAAGAGAGAGAAGAGCACAATCTCTAATTAGTTAACCACCACTTCTATAATTTGGCATTCTGGACCAAAAAAACCCAATTGGAAAAGAGAATGAAAGAAAAATCACCCTTCTCTTCATTTCTCCTTTCAAATGTATCTAGCAGTCCCAATATACAAAAGGTTTGTATGACATCCTGACTTGGATATAGACCATAAAATGTTGGGGGTTAGTTGGAGTAAGTGAAAACCTTTTGTATATAAGACCTAAACTTCTTCATTCCCTTTCAAAAAAGCTCTCTGTTTGTACTGTCACAAAACATAAGGGATAGTTTGTATTTCTAATATATTGTTTTGATTAGGAGTTGTCAAAATATATTGTAGGATGTTGTTGTACACGAGAAGCTGCCACCAATCATAATATGTGAAGGCTTTGAACTCTTGTAGATTTGGTTAGGTTTGTATTTCTAATTGTAGTATTGTTTTCTAAAAGGGATGGGTACACAAGAAGAGATAGCACGATATGCTAATATCTCACGAATGGATGATGATTTTCTGGCACCATTTTTAAGTGGGTCTCAAAATACTTCAATGCCCATCCAAGAGTCTTGTCCGGAAGTTGAAATTGTCACCCCTAATCCAACAAAACGTGGTGGCAACTTCAGCGTAGATGAGGACAAACTCCTTGTCTCTGCATGGCTTAACATTAGCATGGATGCCGTGGAAGGTACTAACCAAAGACTTGACAAATTTTGGAAGAAAATTTGGCAATACTTTTGCAAGAACAATACTTACGGAACCACACGTTCTGCTTCCTCCCTCAAAAGTCGATGGGGAAATATTAATAGGGAGACAAGTAGGTTTGCTGGGATCATGGCTAAAATTGAAGCCCGAAATCCAAGTGGTGTGACTTACGAGGACAAGGTATACATTATATTGCAATGGCGTCACAATAATAATTTCCGAATAGTTTCAAAACACTAATTATTTATTTATTTATTTTTTAAATTTAGTTGAAAGATGCAAAGGAACTATATAAAGAATCACCAGCTCAAACAACCGGCAAAAAATCAGGTTTTGCATTTGAACATTGTTGGGTTGAGTTGAAGAACCAACCAAAGTGGAATATGCCTAAGGAAAGATCAAAAGGGTTCCCTCAAACTCCAAGTTCAATTGATGAAGGTGGTAGTAATGATGATGACACAGTGGAGTTAGAGAGACCAATTGGCAGAAAAGCCGAAAAGGCTAAGCGAAAAAGAACAGATGGTGATAAGGGTTTTGACGATTATTTGGCAAAAAAATTGCAATATATGGAGGAATCACATGAACAAGACAATGAGGCTCTTCGTATCAAAGCGGATAGGGTTCGAGTGGATGCGCAAAGAGCTGATATTGAAAAGGAAAGAGCTGATATTGAAAAGGAAAGGCTTCGTCTTGAAACTAGTAGGGAGACGCATAGAGTTGATATTGAAAATGAAAGGCTTCGTCTTGAAACTATTAGGGAGGAGGGAAGAATAATGACCTTGGATACAAGTAGCATGAATGACAAAGAAAGCCGTTATTTTGAAAATCTCAAGGATAAAATCCTTGCAAGACAACAATTAGAGTAAATAGTTAGGTTTGACTCAAGAAAATAATGTCTTGTCATAACTATATTTTGGTAGTAAATTATATATGGGTTGGGGTTTGGCATATGTAGATAATATGTTGTTTCAACCTTATTTTGGTAGTGGTTTATTCTAAGCGTAGGTTTGGAACATGTAGATGATGTATTGTTCCAACTTGATCAATTGGCAGTAAGTTGTGCCACGTATGTAATGACATCATTTTTGTTTATATGAAAAACTTATGTCCTTTCTATGTTTGATGATGTATTTTTACTTATAATAAGATTGATTAACTAGACTAGTGGTGTATAGAATGGTGAAGAAGAATGCATGTGGTCAATCTCGATTAATATATGATTAAGATATGCTTGCTTACAAATTATATGCTTTCATCAAGAACCATATCATTGTGCCATTGGTTTGAAGATATTGAATCAGCTTGTTTCTTTCTGAAACATGGAGAAGTTCTTTCTGACATCTCATGATGTCATTTGTGCTGAGGCAGTAGCGTTATTTATTGGGTAATTTATTGGGTAATTTTTTTTTTTTTTGGCTGGTTGGCTGTTCTTAACTGATTTGGAGTGGAGGAATTCTTGAATTTCCAAAGAACTAATTCTGCTCTATCCTCTGTTATGTGATAATTTTTTGTCTAGAATTGGGAACTAAATGTCCTCTATGTCAATTGTAGCCAGTTTGTAAAATGAATGTGTTGAGGTGATTGCTGGACTGTACTTTGACAAGTTTGTTCTTAATATTCTGCTTATACCACTTCACAGATGTCATTTTATTGTAATTTCAATTGAACTCAACTTGGCTAAGTCTTAATCCCAACTAAATTATGGTTGACTATATGTATCTTTTCTTATCATTATATCGTATCAAAGGTTATACTCTCATTCCTCATCTCATTTTTTAAGTGTGTGTGTGTGTGTGTGTGTATTGCTATGATCTTTCAACTTGAAGACAGTATGATCTTTCAAATTGAACAGTAAGATCTTTTTGGACCATAGGTTATAATTGCTTGTTAGTTTTGATAATTTTTCAATGAGCCTAACTTCATGAAAAATAGAGTTTGGTAACTCATTTGGTATTTTTTTTTTTTTTTTTTATAACTAAGACCTTCTGGTTAAAAAAAAAAAAAAAAATCCATCCAAACATCTACATATAGTATTTTATTTTGAAGGAAAGATAGAATGTTCGGAGAGGAACCACAATTTATAAAGTGGAATCTCGGAAAGCTTGAAAATTATGGCAAAACTTCACATTTCATATGCCAAATGTGCCAGATATTAGACTTTATTCATTCGACACCGAAAGGTGTTGGAACATTTGTGTAGAAAATAAAAATGTGATTTTTAGATGCCCCTATCTAAATCAATTGGGTATGATTGTAGGTGTGGTGTGTAGGCATTAGCTACATGCTAAAGGAGACAACAAAGTCAAGCTAAAAATTAAAAGCAACACATATTTTCAACTCCACAGAGAGAAGAAATGTGATTTTCACCCATAATCCTACCAATAAAAGAAGGGTTAGGTTGGACTTTGGACTTTGGAGTTGGGGGGATAATACAGTGATTGTGGACATATTTGGTTTTTAGTGTCCAATAATGATACAGCGTATCCAATTCATAATGGAAGAAAAATTAGAACCATAATGTAATCTCTACTTGCTTTGCAATAATTGTGAAAATTTCCTAACACTGTTGTCTTTAAGGTTGTCTCTATGGGTCGCTCTAGGCTTCGCAAATTGCTTTTTGACGACTCAGACGAGGATGAGATAATGAGGCGAGTTCTTAAGGGTTCAACATCACAACGTAAACGTCGTCGGTATATCGAACGTGATCGTTTGGCAGGCCATAAAAGACTTTATCTCGACTACTTTGCCGACACACCAGTATATCCTCCTAAGTTATTTCGGAGGAGATTTTGGATGAGTCGGCCTCTTTTTCTCCGTATTCAATCCGCAGTGGAAACTTATGAACCTTACTTTATCCAAAAAAGAGATAATGCCCAAAGGCTCGGTTTATCTTCTCTTCAAAAGATAACAGTTGCACTTAGGATGCTTGCGTATGGAGTGGCAGCTGATTTTATGGATGAGTATGTGCGGATTGGAGAATCCACTGCAATAGAAAGTATGAAAAAATTTGTTAAAGCGGTGGTTGATATTTTCTCCAAGGAATACTTGAGGTCCCCAAACAACGAAGATATTGCTAGACTTTTAGTCAATAGGGAAAGACATGGATTTCCAGGGATGCTAGGGAGTATTGATTGCATGCATTGGAAATGGAAAAATTGTCCGACTGCATGGCAAGGTCAGTACTCTGGTCACATTCGTGAGCCAACTATTGTTTTGGAAGCAGTGGCATCATTTGATCTGTGGATATGGCATGCATTTTTTGGATTACCTGGGTCAAATAATGACATTAATGTATTAGAATGGTCTCCTATATTTTCTGAGCTCGAACAAGGACGTGCTCCTACAGTTAATTACTCAATCAATGGCTATGAGTATACAATGGGATACTACCTTGCCGATGGCATATATCCGAAGTGGTCAACATTTGTTAAAACAATTCCATCTCCGCGAGGACATAAGAACAAATTATTTGCAAAAGCTCAAGAGGCGAATAGAAAGGATGTAGAGCGTGCATTTGGAGTGCTTCAAGCAAGATTCGCAATTGTGCGTGGGCCTGCAAGATTTTTCTATAGTGAAACGCTCCAAGATATCATGAAAGCATGCGTAATTCTTCATAACATGGTCATTGAAGATGAGCGAGATGTAAATGAAGCGGTGGAAGTAGATTATGAGCAAACTGATGACAATCCTACTATACAACCATCACGGGAGAACACAAATGAATTTACGGAGTTCATTGAAACCCATCAATGTATTCGAGACCATAAAATTCATTCTCAACTCCAATTAGACCTCATTGAACATTTATGGCAATTACAAGGGGAGTTGTAGGAACTTAAGTGTGTCAGTTATGCATGTGGAGTTTTATTGTAATTTGATATATGTATGAGTCTTCTAAAGACAATATTGATAGTTATGTATGTGGATTGTATCTATATATATGTATGTGGATTATAAAAGTTGATAGGTTGAGTACATTGATATTTGATAGGTTGTATGTATATATATATGTATGTGGATTTTAAAAATTGGCAGGTTGTATGTATATATATGTATGTAGATTTTTTAAGTTGGCAGGTTGAGTACATTGATATTTGGCAGGTTGCATTTTTATGTATGTATGTGGATTTTTAAAGTTAGCAAGTTTGAGTAAATTGATATTTGGCAAGTTCTTTCTCAAAAAAAATGAAAAATTGGTAGGTTCTCTGTGTGTGGTTGTTGAAATAGTTGGAAAGAAATT
>NW_027069509.1:1705197-1711674 GCF_002906115.3 Quercus suber
AAAATAAAAAATTTCATAACTTTATTGTTAATTTACTTATAATTTTTGAAAGATGAAGTTTAAAGTGGTGTAAATTGGGTACAAAATTAATACTTAGATATTGAAGTGCTTTTTGTTATACCCTCCAAGTCTGAAGCTTTTGATTTTTATGTGGTCACATTCCATAGAGAAACAGCCATAGATTTTCTTTGTGGGCTTTTAGTTGATTTGCTCTGCATATTTTAAGGTGACAATGAAAGGAAGAATTGAGGATGGACAGAGAAAGTAGGAAATAGATTAGATTTATTATAATATTCAGAAACTACATCCATCTGCAGTTATGTACACTTGCTAATCAATAATTCATATTAACACTCAGGATGAAGAAAAGCATTATCTGTACTCAACTGCGTAGCTGCTGAATTCCACTTAAATGCAATGACAGCTACTCTTTTCAATTTCTGCAAAAAAATTGACTGGTTGTTAAATAGTTGGAAATAAATTGAAAATAAAAAAAATTTGGCAAGGTTGTTGAGGATATTCCAACCGTTGGAATGGATGAACTTGAAAAAGTAGAATAGTTGAATTTGAAACAAAAAAAAATGATGGTTGGAAAAGTAATAATAAAGAAAGATTAAAAAAATAATATTTTAATAAAAGGATGAGATATAGAGTTTTGGGATGTTGGGTGTATTGTAAAATGGTATGGTATAATAGATAAAGTAGCTTTTTGAGATGGTAAAATAGGATGAGATATAGCATCCGGATGTGGATGCTCTAAGGCAAGAGAGAGTGGCTCCTACTGAGGGAGAGAAAGAGAAGGTCACACAGAACACTTTTGGGGTTAACACTTTTGCCTTTTGGATTCTCTCTTTTCCTCCTTGAGGTTATGGATTCAATCCTTAAAATTGGGGACCGGCCTGTGTCCAATAGTCCAGTTCATTAAGTACTGGATAATTGGACCAAAGTTTTGCAAAAAATTTGAGCCATCACTTTCTGCATTGGGCCTTAGCAAAAGAACTTGGTTCATCACCTATCTTCCCAACTTTTATCACACATTAAACAAGCTTTTAATTTAAGCAGATGCTAGAAATGTTCTTAAGGCATTACAGAGCTCTTCATTGGATTATTTGTGGCTGGGGAACTTGGTTTTGGAAGCTCAATCTTTGTTCTTTTAATTTACTATGTGTGAAATTTCTATTGTTAGAAGTGAAGCAACATATGTATTATTCGGTTTTGTAGTTTGGACTTTGGATGGAGGAGGTACCTAGCTCGCAGCAGGACCATGAAGAAAATGACAAAAAAGTAGCTAGGTTCTTCAATTTTAAGAATCTGGTTTAGGTAGGCAAAAAATGAATGTGATCATTCCATGCAATCCTGCAACACTAAGGAGTGCCATACTGCCTTCTCATCCCTCATTTTATCAACGAACTGCCATGCCTTTCTCCTCACTTCTTTCTCTTTCTTCTCCCATTTATTACTCTCCTTAGCCCTTCAGCCGAAACAGCACTTATCTCTATGTCTCTCTTTTTACCTCGCTCAGGTTAGTCCTCCGCTCATTTTAATTCTTTGTTTGCCATGTTTTGCTGACATATCACATGACAGATCTTTTTGTAGTTAATGGTTTTGAGTGGAATTTTTTTTTTTTTTTTAAATATTCTGGCTTTTCTCACTTTGCTAGGTATGATATGAAGCTTGGGAGAAGAAAGAAAATGAGTCTGAAACAGATCGTAGGTGCCTGTGCCTGTCTACGCACAAGCAGATCACATGTTGGAATGGGTGAACTTGGCAAAAAGGTATAAGAAACTTTCATGTGCTGCATTTATTCTATATTTCATCCTGGATTTTTTAGTAAGAAATTTTTTTTTTTTTTTTTTTTTGGTGACTTTTGAAGTCTTATCTGTAGAACTTCTGCTCGTTTGTTACAGGATTTGATTGATATAAATCAAGAGTGGAGGAGTAGGGGTTTGAGAGAAACCAAACAAGTAATCCTCCAAAAGTCATTAGAAAGAATAGTCCACCAAGTTCAGAGCACAAAGCAGGGGTCCAAATTGACAGCATTGAGATCGAGATGACAACAAAAAAATTTATCGACAACAATAAAATAAAATACAACAAATCACAATTTTTTATTTTTCATTTTTGTTGAATACAATAAAATTGTTTGTTTCGTTTGAAAGTCACAGGCTCATAGCAACCATAATAGCAACCATAAATCTATACTAACTAGATAAATATCAAACAATTGTATAAATTACGGAATATATTTTTCAAAAAAATTCATATCCAAACCTTGGACAAAATGATTCTCCTCAATCCCTCCCTTGAGATTTGTGTAAGTGCGGCAATAATCTCATTCTTACATGTTCTCGCTCACAACATATTTGTGTTCAAGATACACTTTGTGCATTTTAAATAATGTTACACTACTCAATAACTTATTATTGAATCATAATTTAAAAAATTAACTGTTGAATTATATATTCTATATGTTTTTAACATGCATTCTAATTTTCATGCCAAACGGATATAATTAACCATTCGATCCATAAACTCATTTTTATGCATTATTTTAAATTACAAAAACTTAAATTTAAATAATGATTGATGACATGATTATTGATCTCTGATCATCTTGAAATTTTGTAAGCATGGAGAATATACGAAGATAATGTAATCCAATAATTGATTTTTTAAAAATAAATTCAATAATAAGTTATTAGGTAGTGTAACATTGCTTAGAGTTACACCAGGTGTAACTTGAACCTAATCTCATATATATATATATATATAAGGTGAATAAATAATATTTAGTAAATATTTTATTTATTTATTTATTTCTAAAACATTAAATGTTATCACCTTAAGTCTCAAAATGAATTGAATCAACTTTGACTACATAATTGTGGGGGCCAACATATGAGGGAGAAGATATATCCAATACACCTGATACTTCTTTGTATAAAACAAATTCCCTTGAAACATTGTACAAATAAGTATGAATGTTTTTTTTTAAATGAAATATTTTGTTAAAGAAGTAATAATTTTAGAGGCTATAGAATTATATATTGTATTTACAAAAAACTCAATAGAAAAGTTTTCATTTATATGAATGTTTGGAAGGGAGTGGTAATTCCAATAACTTCAAAAGAGTTAAGTATAATATATCCTTAGATTTTTAGGGTTTGTTTGGATTGAGGGGATAGGGAGGGGGGGGGGTGAGGGAGTAGAGTAAAGTTAACTTAAAATAGGTTAATTTGGGTCAATTCTACTCTACTATACTATACTCTCCCTCCATCCCTCAATCAAACAAACTATTAATTACATTGTATTATATTTAAAAAAACATAATTTGATGTAATTTCTTAGCTAATGTACTCTGAATTTAATTATCTTTGTGAGAAGATAAAACTTTTTCGTACTGTATTGATTAATGCAGCCATTTAGTATCATTTAATTGAATAACATAAGTATAACATCTAAAAAATTGTATATAAGCTTGCATTTCAATAAAGTTATAGACATAATAAATTTCACATCTAAGATAAAATCTATATATAAAATAATAGGTGAAGATGAGAGAAAATCAAACTAGAATTCCAAATTAGAGTTTCAATTTTGCGCCATGTGTCATAAAATTATTTATTTTCAAAGAGTTTTATTTCTTAATTTTAGAATCAAATATGGGACCACATCATAGATATTCATCCAAGTGAGTTATAAGTACAAAACCAATAGACTTTACTAGTTGAGTTAACTGGAACCCACAAATAATAACAAATGTTAATATAAAGAAGAAATGGTAAATTGCAAATTACACCCCTAAAGTTTGGGGGTGTTTAGATTTTACATTCTGAAGTTTCAGAATTTGGATTTTTCTCCTGAAGTTTGGGAGTGTTTGAATTTTACACCCTTGGAGTTTCAGAATTTAGATTTTACCTCCTAAAGTTTATGGGTGTTTGGATTTTACACTCAAAATTATGAAATTTTAGGGTGTAAAATTCAAACACTCTCAAACTTTAGAAAGTAAAATCCAAACACAACTAAAATTTATGAGGTAAAATCCAAATTTTGAAATGTCATGGTGTAAAATCTAAACACTCTCAAATTTCACGAGGTAAAAGTCAAATTTTGAAACTCTAAAGTGTAAAATCCAAATATTTCCAAACTTTATTGGTGTAAATTGCAATTTACCCAAGAAAAAAACAAAAGTCGAAGTGGTAAATTGTAAATGATTTATACTTACA
Source organism: Quercus suber (assembly GCF_002906115.3). NCBI lineage: Eukaryota > Viridiplantae > Streptophyta > Magnoliopsida > Fagales > Fagaceae > Quercus > Quercus suber. Next base: position 1,709,424 of record NW_027069509.1, read on the forward strand.
CCGGTGTGATCCACTGCTTCGTCTCCTCAAGATTGGTGGCCACCTTTGGCACAGTCTATCGACAAATTTTGAGAAATATTTTTGTTTTAGTTTTTTAGGAGTTTTTTAATTTAAAAACTTAATAAATGAATTAATGAAAATTGAAAACACTATAGTAAAATAATTTTTAAATGTGTGAATAGTATCATGAGACCCAGTTTTAAAATGAATTCCGTACTTGTGGGTCTTGTGAACAGTGCACGGGACCTACAAAAATTAAATGTAAACGCGCAACGCCCACTGAAAAATGCTATCTAAACTAAGTCTAAGTACATGTTTGGATACTGAGTCTGTGCATAGCGTCTACGTTTCACATTTTGTTTTGTTTTGTTTTATTTTTTTAGAAGAGTAGATTATGCTTTCCAATGGGTCCCATGTACTGTTCACAAGACCCGCAAGTACTTTATTCAGAAACTTTTTCATTAAAAATGGGTCCTACTTACACATTTAAAAATTGTTTTGTTACAATATTTTTAGTTTTCAGTTTTCAGTGATATCTAAATGGACCCTAAGTTTAAAAAATTATACTAATTATTTGAAAAGTTATGCATGTTGAATGTACATGCAAATTCTGAAATTAATTTTCAGATATTGTGGCTTGGGCTGGGTTTTTAGGTCAGCAAAACCGAATTCCATAGCTTGCAGTCTTACCTGACCCAACCCAACCCAACCCAACCCAATTCCCAACCATAGCCATCGAATTCAAGCTCCCTCAGACCCTCTCACTCTCACGTCTCTCTCTCTCGCTCACACACACACGGTAACATCTCCTCAACCTAGCGGCGTGAAGAAGACAACACTCTCTCTGGGCATTCACTGTAAGAACATCACCTGCACTCTCTCTGTCACCATGAACCCTCTCTAAGTTTTGCATTGTGTTGTTGGCGACTCTCTACTTTTTTTCTTTCTTGTAAAATTTTGACGATATTTTTTTCCTGTTGAAGAAATTGTTGGTTTTAGCTGTGGAAGATTAGACAATGGAAATAGATAGATTAGATGGCCGTAAAGCAAACCAGTTGAGACCCCTTGCTTGTTCCCGCAATATCCTCAACCGTGCTCATGGCTCTGCCAGTTGGACTCAAGGTAAAAATTTTCCCCCCTAAACTTTTGTTTGGCTTTTCTTTTCGAGGGCATTTGTTTATCTTCTCATTCCAGTTCTTTATTTTATTGCTTATCTTAGTTTGCCACTTTGGATTGGTGGGTATTTTTTTGTTTTTGTTTTTGTTTTTAGGGGATACCAAAGTTCTTGTTGCAGTGTATGGACCAAAAGCCGGAACGAAGAAGAATGAAAACCCTGAGAAGGCTTGCATTGAAGTTATTTGGAAGCCTAAGTCAGGGCAGATTGGTGAGTTCTGTATCTGTTTTTATAGCCCAACTATTATATGGTCTATGTTTACCTATTACAATATAATATGCCTACTATTGCAATGGGGTTAGTAAGGGCGACTTGGGATAGATTTGTGAAAAACATTAGTTTTGTGGTCGGGGATGACAGTAGAGTGCAATTTTTTTTCATGGTATATGGTGTGAGAATTTGAAAGAATTGTATCCAGAATTGTTTTCTATTGCAATGAATGAAGATACTTCTATAGATTCTTACTTGGATTCCTCATGGAATCTTATAACCAAAGTTTCAAAATGTGCCATTTTAACAGATCCCATGAAATCATTAGTGGTTTGTTTTCTCAACATGTATAGTATTTGATAGGATTTGGGATATATGTATTTGGAAAATTAATGCAGGAATTTAGTTTAGCATTTTATTGGTGCTAAATAACCTTGCTTGAAGCTAGTTAATCCACATGAAACCAAGAAAATTTCACAGTTGATATGCTTCTACTCTGTGAATTGCATCTAACTGTAGCTTTGGGCTTGTCACTTCGTAAGATAGGAATGTGTTGTCTTTTGAGTGGATTATGGGTTTTATATGAACTATAACTCTGGCTTATTTGACTCATGCTATTCAACGTGTAAAAAAATTTCTCTGTGGTTCAGGAAAATTGGAAAGGGAGTATGAGATGATAGTGAAGAGGACCTTGCAAAGCATTTGCATTTTGAATATCAATCCAAATACCACAACATCAGTTATAGTTCAGGTAATAGTTTTGGTTCAAGTGGACAATTTTTCTGTCTTTATCTTTGATGTTATGTTGCTTTAGCTTTTCCCCTATTAGTCATGCAACTTACAGACTCTAGTTTGACTAGGTGAGCT
>NW_027069509.1:1713989-1724250 GCF_002906115.3 Quercus suber
CATATATATATATATATATATATATATATATATATATATTTATATGGAGTATTTATATATATATATATATAAGGACATACATTAGTAAACAATTTTAAGAAACTTTTTATGGAACACCGTAAAAGTAATTAACTATTTTATATATATATACCAATTCAAAGCAAAGTCACTGTTTTCCTTTTTCCATTTTCTTTTTGTACAATGCTCAGGGCATTCAAATGCTTCCTCTGTTGATAAGCAGGCATTTGTTAACCTAATCAAGCCAGTGGTATGAATTAGCCACACCATCCTAACTTACTCTCCTGACTTGCTTTCTATTAGAGCCAGAAAATTGTTTATGGTATGTACTTAAATTTCATCTACCATGACTTTCCACTGCTATGCTAATATGGTATTATCTCCATTGTTAATTAACTTTTAGTGGCAGTCTCAGAACCAGAATTGAGTACTGATTGTAAATTAATGTTACTCTGAAGTTAGGACAATACCTTAGAGGAGTCATAACCCATCTTTTTTTTTTTTTAATTCTCCGTATCTAATGTTTTTTGGAAATGACAAAATTTAGTTACAAAATTCTTTTTAAAAAGTTAACATTACTATATATTTCAAAAATCTAACTACTGAACTGCATGTTTTTTATACTTTTAATACACATGTCAAATTTTGTGTCAATCAGATATTATTTATTATATGATCTATAAACTTATATTATATGCATTATTTTAAACTGTTAAAACTTGCAATTTAAACAATTTATTAATGACATAGTTATTGATCTTTAATTTTCTAGAAATTTTGCAAGCGTGGAGGATATAAGAAAAAAATGTAATCTAATAGTAGATTTGTCAAAATTCACCTCCAATAAAAAGATACTAATCAACAACTTATTTTGTAATATTTTGTAATTTGCTGAGTTGTTAAGTCGTGGACAAAGACATGAACCTACCACCGTCACATACTAATCACAATCTGTTATTTTAATAACTTAAAAATTAAACAAAAAAAAAATTAAGGTGTGTACATAAATTTAGTCTTATCCAACAGTATCAATTGTGCAAATCTGCTCGTCTAGGTTTTCTTCTTTTTATTTATTTATTATTTTTTTAAGGGGTCTAGCAACTATACATTGTGAAACTAATATAAAAATCCATCAAATGAATTAAGCGATTACCTTTATTAAAGATTTTATTAAATTACAAAGTTTCCTTACATTTGGGTGTAGCTTCAAATTAAATCCTAAATTTTTTTAAGTCATCAAAATCATTAATTTTCAATTGTTTCAATTCATACTCTTAATAACCCGGATGTATATGGGGTGGAGAGATTATATACACCCAAAAGAATAGTTAGATGCTCAAAGAGGTCTGAATACCCTCATTTGTAAATAATAATAAAAAAATCATAATGAGTCACTATACTAACAGTAATAGAAATGCACAACAATGACTAAAATATGTCTAAACATAAAAAAATTTTGATGAGAAATTATAAAAATATGTGGTACACTATACATATGAGAACTGTGAAATTGTACAATAATTAGTCATTAGTTATTGTCAGCAAAGCATTCACAATATTATATAAATTTATGTTCCTATCATATACTGCAATATAAATATTGTGTCCTACATGTTATGATTGTGCCAAGTGGATGCCATCTTTTTTTGCCATTTTTTTTTTCATTTTTAATAAGATCTTTGATAGTATATATGAGAATTATGAAATTATATAATAAGTTGTTTAGTAATTGACTAATGTCTCCAAGTCATTCCTAATTAACTTAATATTATACTAGCCTTACTATTATGTTCATGCTCAAGGATTTTTCTTTGAAAAATGCTAGTAACAAGTTGTGATAGGTTTTTATTGATGGACAAAAAAATAATTTCAGTAGTAGATTCAATAACAACTTACCATTTATAATTTTTTGTGAAAATATTGTAAAAATGTTATGTACATATCACTTTCTTTTCTTTCTTTTTTTATTAAATTTTTGAGAAGATAGTTGAAGCCTAGAAGGAGATGATAACTAGTTAACTACACCAAAATAAGCACACACAATATATATATATATAGAGAGAGAGAGAGAGAGAGAGAGAGAGAGAGCCATGCATAAAAATACCACTTATAACCACAGGTAATTACACTCCTATATCCTAATAGTGAAAATAGACTACTTTTAAGGAAAATGAGGTGTTGCCTCGTTTTAATGAACTTTCCGTAAGTGTCTTTTTTGTTAACTTTATTAGATATTTTATTTTCACTTGACCTCTTTATATTGTATTACAAAAGTTTTTGAAATTCTCACAATTTTACAAGTTATTATTGTATAATATATATATATATATATATTAAGTTTAAATTATTTTCTATATTAAAAATTTCCATTACAATTATCCACATCATCATATTTTCTTTAATTGAGTTTAGATTTTATTATATATTTAAAACTTCCATATACAAACATAATATATTTTTTATCTAATTAAAATTCAATGCTATATTTAAACCTTCCTTGAGTCTTGTCACATAATATTTTCTTTAATTGATAGAATAGATTGTTACATATACAAACAAAATCATAATAAATTTCTATTAATAATTATCATAGTTATCATATTTCGTATTTGGAAAATGCTAGAGATACAAACTGTTTTACAATATTTTTTACAAACTACTGATATGGTGAGTGATTATTGGTAAGTGAAAAAGTAATATTTGTGGTGGGTTCAAATGAGAATAAATAAGAATTGGTTACATCAATAGTTTGTAAAAATGTTATAAAATAATTTGTAACTATAATATTACTCTTTATATTTAGATTTTAAAAAAAAAGTAATGCTAGAAATACAAACTTTTTTTACAAAAAATTTTACAAACTGCTGATGTAGTGAGTAGTGATTAGTAAATGATAAAAGTGATATTAATAGTTGGCCTAAATAAAAACCAATAAGAAGTTGGCCACATCAACAGTTTATAAAATAACTTGTAGTTGTAGCATTACTCTAAAAAAATTAGAGAACAAAAAGTTATAATTTGTTAAATTTTCATTCGTATTGCATAGGCCAGATTACGACTAGAATAAATAGTTCGAATATAGGCATTACAATTTTTCACATCATTATTCTAATATGTGTATGTGTGTGTGATAATTGACTTTAAATTCTATAAGGGTTCCTTATAAAACCTTCTATATTCACATATTCTATTATCATCATATAATAATTTCTTTAAATGGTAGAATAAATAATAATACAATCATAAGAAATACTTATTAATAATTTATTCAAATTCATATTTAGAAAATAAATGAGAGAAGTGTATATTATATATTACTACTATGTAATAAAATGGTGTTCTACATGCTATGGTTGCATTAAGCGAATATTCTCTATTTTTTTCCCTTTTTTTTTTCTACTACTCGATTAAAATTCTACTACCAAGATTTTATTAAAAATTAAGAGAAGTTTATACTTTATTTTATGTTGTTTTAGTAGTCAACCATAATTTTTTTTTTAATAACAAATTTGGTCGTTCACGTCATGTTTTAACTATGTGGTTCAATGTAAGTATATAATTAAATACGTACATTTGTATGACATAATTTCACGATGTGATTCATTATAAGTTCATATAAAATAATTTAGCTAACGTAAGATCGATTCCCAAGTTCCTTGAAATCATGATCTAAGTATCTAACCTGTGACAAAAAGAAAATTGCCCAATTAGGGCTGCTTAATTTTGATTAGTTCTTAGAAAGAATCAACCAAACCCTTAATTCTATTGGTTTAAATGAAAGGGAAAAGTAGAGATACCATCCCTGTGGATGTAGTGTACCTTTAGAGCATCCACATTGGGGCTTCTATATGCCAAATGCTAGGAGCATTTGGCATTTAAGCCCCAAAACCCATCAGCAACGGGAAAGCTATATCCCATATGCCAAAAAAAAATGAGATTTAGCTACAGTACTATCTCAAATGTAAGATAGTACTGTAGCTGAATCTTATAAAAAAAAAAAATTTTAATGGTTTTTCCCTGGGAATATATCTCACCTCCTTCGTTATTTCTCATCTTTTCTTTTTCTCCGTTCTCTCTTTCTCCTCTACTGTGTGCTCTCTTCAGACCCAATACTTTGCCCCTCTCTCTCCGATCAGTTATGGATGCTTCTCTCTCTCCGATGACCCTCTCTCTCCGATAGTGATTCCGACGAGGCATCCGTGCTCCGATCCCCTTACCGATTCACTCCTCTCATAAATCGGTTTGGATTCACCGATTCACTCATCTCTTTTTACCGATTCACTCGTCCCTTTACCGATTCATTCATCTCAAGGGTTTGTGGGTTTGGATTAAGATTTTGTTTGCAAAATCTCTTCACGAAGCTCCATCGGTCTCTCAAATCAAATCAAAATCAAAATCAAAGCAATTTACTAGGTGGGTTTTGTGTTTGTGTTTGTGTTTGTGTTTGTGTTTGTGTTTCTGCAATAAAAAGGGGGATTCAGCTTGTGTTTGTGTTGGGTTTTGATCTAAGAATGGCTGTTGATGTTTGCAGAGGTGGGATTCAGCTTCATCACGAGGGGTTTTCGTTCTCTGTCGGATTAGCATCTTCAGAAACTTTGCTCAGGTTCAACTTCAATTACCAAAATCCCAATGTTATTAGATAATCATTATATTGTCATCATCATCTATGACACCTATCAAAGAACAAATGATTAAACTAGTTTTAGGTGAAGTTGGAATTGGTCGTGACTTCTTTGTTTATGGTTTTGATTTGGGACGTGAAATCTATTTCAGTCTTCAGAGTTCAAAGCCTTTGCTTTGATGTTTTTTTCCATGGAATTTCGTGATTAAGATGACTGTGTAATTAAGCCCACTATGCAATGTTCCTTATACTTATTAAAAGGCACTTCACTTTAGTAGTTCTTGGAAATAAACCTTGAAACTTGTCACTGTAAATAAATGCCAAGCCCCAAGTAGTGCACCCAAAAAGGAGAGCTTGAAGCAAGATTGGTTATGCGTGAAAATAGATAATGATGGTCAAATTATGATGAATATTGAATCTGTTTAGCAAAGCCCTTTTGACATTGAATAATCAATTTCTGCAATCATATAATTTCAGCTGCAGCATAAGAAAAAGAATTAAAAAAATGTGCATTTGCATTTTTTGATCAAGTAGTTTTAGACATTCGATCAACTCAAATACTTCAATGGTATAAGAACGAAGACCATTCTCTTTCTCCTACTCTCTACTCTCTGTTTCTTAAAATATAAGTTTTGTTAATATATTGAGATTGCTTTTATTTCGATAATCTATTATAATGAGATAGCTTATTCTTTCTACCCGCAACTGGAGTTATTCCCCTTCACAACCTTCCAGGAATGACTGTTTTTAGTAAGCTTCTACTAGGAACAATGCACATCAAGTCGTATGATTTGGTTGATCCTATCAATTTGGATGGCTCGGTGCCATCCTCTCAACGTGAGTCTCTCTCCTTGCCTTTTGAACACTGAATTGTAGTGAGATGTCGCGGTGGTGTTTGACTGAAGTAGCTATATTGCAGTGAGATTGGCAAAGCTGAAAGCTGACAGAGTCTTCGAGGCTCCTTGTGACACTTCAGTATTATATCCAACAACAGGGGGAACATCCATGCTTTCACTGCCATAACACCATGTGCAGTGCTTGATGTGATTGGACCTCCCTATTCCAAAGAAGATGGTCGGGATTGCTCCTACTATAAAGATTATCCCTACACTGCCTCAAGTGAGTGAAACTCTTGCTCTCTTCTTACTTCAACTGCTTGCACCATGTTATCTTAGCTGAGTGTAAAAAGTATTTTACTATGAATGTTTCCATTAATAACGGTAGTTATGTTAAAGTGGTTTACCCTTTGGAGTTGGGCACTGAGCTTTGCCTAAATTGTTGACTGTATTTCGTTTAAATACAAATTTGGTCAAAGACACTTCAATTCAGTCCCTCGAGGGACCTATTAAGAACCTTTCCCTTGGTTATGAGAGAGGTAGAAGAGTAATCCTTTTTCATACATACACCTATGTGCCTAGATATCTATGTACAATTATACATACTTTGTACCAAAACATGGTAAAATTAACTCTATCCCAACCAATTCCTGTAGCGGTGCATCTCTAACTGGTATTGGTGAATGGTGATGCATTCTAAAAGCTTGAAACTAAAGTTTGATCCCCACATTCAAATGAAAGATGAAACTTTGATGTGAAGTTGTCTTTTTTATTTTTTTTCAATAAAAATATCTTAGTCCTTCATTCTAAAGTAGATTGAAATGAAATTTAGAAGAATCCTTTTTAACTTATACGTTTCAATTTTAACTGATCCAGATGGAGAGGCAGCATTGACAACAGAGGACAGTGACAGTTATGGATGGTTGGAAGAGATTGAAATGCCAGAGAACTCGCAAATGGATGGAATTGAATACTTAGGGCCGCAGGTTACTGAGCCTAAGTGTTACCTATTCCATGTATACAGCCCCCCTTCGTGTTTTTTATTGAAAATTTTCTCTACAGGTTTTTGTTTTCATTTTCATAATCTTGTATGTTGTTGAATATAACCGTGTTAATTATAGAGTTCTTTTTGGACTTTTGCTTTAAAGCGATATATAAAATGATTCTTTTAGATATATATCTCAAATAAGGACACTATTTTCCTTGTGTATGGTGCATGAAATTTCTGGTAGACACAAAATTCACGACTGTCAATTCATTTTTTTAAATGGATCTTTACAACTGTGAAAGTTGTTATTCTTACGTTAAAGAAGAGATGCCGGCAGTAGATCCATATAAGAACCACTTTCTGGTAGACACAAAATTTGGCAGGTTGTGTGTGTGTGTGTGTGGGAAAGGAATTGAAAAGAAAAAAAATTTGGCAGGTTGTGTGTGTGTGTGTGTGTGGGAAAGGAATTGAAAAGAAAAAAAAATTGGCAGATTGTTGAGGATATTCCAACGTGTGTGTGTGTGTGTGTGTGTGTGTGTGTGTGTGGGGGGGGGGGGGGGGGAAGGAATTGAAAAGAAAAAAAATTTGGCAGGGGTATTCCAACCGTTGGACTGGAAAAATTTGAAAAAGCAGTTGAATTTGAAACAAAAAAATGATGGTTGGAAAAGTAATAATAAAGAAAGATTAAAAAAATAATATTTTAATAAAAGGATGAGATATAGAATTTTAGGATGTTGAGTGTATTGTAAAATGGGATGGTATAATAGATAAAGTAGCTTTTTGAGATTGTAAAATAATATGAGATTTAGCATCCGGATGTGGATGCTCTTAGAAGTTAAAACATGAAGTTATCGTGTGTTTTATTTTATTTTATTTATATCCATTAATCCTGATGAGATTTCAAACCTAGAAGCTTTACCAATCCCACTCTATTTGTAGCAATTAAAGCTGAGTCTCAATGTCAATAACCTTCGTAGATGTCATGATGAGAATAGTTTCAACTTACTTCTTTCCTCTTGTTAATGGTTTGGGCTCTCTGGTTCAGGTTGACCACCCATTTTATAGGTATAAATGTTAGTACGTAGTAGGTTAAAAGACAGACTTTTTTATTTTTTGAGGAACAGTTAAAAGATAATCTTCGACTTTGCAACCTACCATTTTTGGATGAGAACGGATATATAAAAATAAAATAAAATATAATAATAATAATAATTAAAATTAAAATTAATAAATAAATAAATAAATAAACATTCAGAGTATATAAACTTTGCAAATATGGTTATTCATTCTTTGACTTAGTTATTATTTACAAGAGCCAGGCAAGTTGGAATAATCCTAGTCACCCAAACAAAAACTTATTCCTACTTTACTGGCTATGCTTCACTGATCTTTTAAATTATAATGCTTTATTTCGGGTCTTGTTTGCGATCTGATAGGCCTAATGTGCCATCTGTTGATGGCCAAATCCTTGTTCAAGTCTGGACCCTTTAGTAAAATTTCATTAGTCAATGAGTGATCCAAATTCAATCGTTGTCAAGGTGAGACAAATTAAATATAGCTAGAGCCTACTGGAGGATCACTTAAATTAATAATCATAAGTAGTCCTATTAAAATTAGATGGTACAATCCACATCAGTTGGGATCACATATTGCAGGGCTCAATGTGATGGCTGTCACATATATATTACAAGTTGCAACAATTTTAAGCACTTATTACAAGAGAGAACAATCTCAAAACAAATGAGTTGAAGGGTACATCATTTTTCATAATTACTAACATATCTACTGTGATTCATACATACTAAAAGTGGCGTAAGGAATAGATCAAAATGAAAGTTGTTCAAGATGCTCTAATTTTTTTTTTTTTTTTAATTTATGAACGTTTAACAATACTACATTGACCATCACTTTCCAATAATTTCTAGAAGAATTTCCCAAAATTATGTGAAGGACATGGAAGTTCATCTCAATGTTTCTTTAGTTTTGCATGTCTTCATTTGCTTCCCTTTTTTCTTTTATACAAATTAAGTAGAAAAATGAGATTCAAATCCTAAACGTTTCTGTTGAAAAAATAAAGGGTTAAATACTATATTGATCCCTAAACTTTATCAAATATTTGTTCTTCATCCCTGAACTTTGAAAAGTTCTTTTTTCATCCTTAAACTTTGTAAACAATTTTTTTCAATAGTTTAGAGACAAAAATAGGGATTAAAAAAAAAAAAAACTTTTTCAATAGTTTAGGAATAAAAAAAAAAAACTTTTTTAAAGTTTAAGAATGAAAGTAAAACATTTTCAATAGTTTAGGGGATGAAAAACAAACTTTTCTACAATTTAGAGATGAAAAACGAACTTTTGGTAAAGTTTAGAGACCAAAATAGTATTTTACCCAAAAATAAAAAAGTGTCATATTAACCAAAACGTCATTGACCCTGTGTACTTCCCGTTCCTTTGTTTTTCCTTTCTGTTATATTTCTATAGTTTGTTTGAGTCAGCCAACATTAAGAAAATAAATATATTCATAAGTGAATATTTAATTCTAATCACACATATGGGTATGGACATGGATAGACATTCCAAAGTTTACAACTCAAATCAAGAGACTACCAACTTAATTCGTTGTACAGCCAGTGTTTCACATGCAAAACTTGATTAAATTGTAAGGTTCATGAATGAGGACAGATCAATCAAAAATATTGTTTAGATGTATTGCATTGTTTTATAGTACTCCAAAGCTCACATGTGCAAACAGGGGCGTAGCCAGGAATTTTTACATGGGTGAGCCGATTCGAACCATGAAGGTTGAAATTGACGACGATGAGTATCATCGTTATATGGATAGTCTATATTTTTAGGTTGATATAGACCTTCTTTGAGATAAACTCGTTGAATTTCATCTTGTTTGTTAATAGAGAATTCACATATTTGTTTACGTAATCCTAGATCATGATTTATCTCTTCAGATTGAATTCTTGAACATTTGGAGGGATTAGAGTGTTCATCAAGCATTGAAGTATCAACATTTGTTTCTACAGTCACAGGTGTCCTAATTTCTAAATTGCTAACATCTTTTTTCTTAAAGAATGCATCAATTAATTTTCGTTTGCTCATAATTCTTTTAGCTTTAAGAATATGACTCAAAAATTAACCTGAAAAGAAGTTTAAAAAATAAAATTTTAATTAGAAATTTTACTTAGTTATATGGATGTTGTTCATACTTAAGAAAAAACAAAATTTCCACTATAATTTAAACATACAACCCATTTTTAATACGACTTTAATTAATAATAACCCCTAAAATAAAAACAAAAATTAAACACACAAGTATTGGTACACAACATAAACCAAACAATTTAACAACACCCACAGCCACATCCACAGCCACATGATATCTAACTAATCAAAAGTAGGTGATAAATCATAACAATGTTACCTTAGAAACTTTGCCTTCACAAATTGCAAAGATGGGTCACCCGTGTGGCAATGCCTACTGCTTCTGTCTGACTGCCTCCAACTTTAGATCTTCCCTTCAAGACTCATCACAAACAATCTCCCCGTGCCTTCAATCATGTATTTCTCTAAAAAATCTATGAAAATATAAAGAGCATGTGAATATTTAGGTGTAGATAGTTGAAAAAAAAAAAAAAAAAAAAAAAAAAAACACTGAAAAGAGATGAATGTCTAATGCTTAAGAAAGAGAAAAAAACTCATTAGTCACCAAATAGTCACCAAGTTTCAAAACTAAAACTGATGAAGAAAGAAAAAATTGGTCAGGAATTTTTTTTTTTTTTTTTTTTTTTT
>NW_027069509.1:1729753-1795288 GCF_002906115.3 Quercus suber
ATAACGACAGGGGGGGGGAAGGAATTGAAAAGAAAAAAAATTTGGCAGGGGTATTCCAACCGTTGGACTGGAAAAATTTGAAAAAGCAGTTGAATTTGAAACAAAAAAATGATGGTTGGAAAAGTAATAATAAAGAAAGATTAAAAAAATAATATTTTAATAAAAGGATGAGATATAGAATTTTAGGATGTTGAGTGTATTGTAAAATGGGATGATATAATAGATAAAGTAGCTTTTTGAGATTGTAAAATAATATGAGATTTAGCATCCGGATGTGGATGCTCTTAGAAGTTAAAACATGAAGTTATCGTGTGTTTTATTTTATTTTATTTATATCCATTAATCCTGATGAGATTTCAAACCTAGAAGCTTTACCAATCCCACTCTATTTGTAGCAATTAAAGCTGAGTCTCAATGTCAATAACCTTCGTAGATATCATGATGAGAATAGTTTCAACTTACTTCTTTCCTCTTGTTAATGGTTTGGGCTCTCTGGTTCAGGTTGACCACCCATTTTATAGGTATAAATGTTAGTACGTAGTAGGTTAAAAGACAGACTTTTTTATTTTTTGAGGAACAGTTAAAAGATAATCTTCGACTTTGCAACCTACCATTTTTGGATGAGAACGGATATATAAAAATAAAATAAAATATAATAATAATAATAATTAAAATTAAAATTAATAAATTAATAAATAAATAAACATTCAGAGTATATAAACTTTGCAAATATGGTTATTCATTCTTTGACTTAGTTATTATTTACAAGAGCCAGGCAAGTTGGAATAATCCTAGTCACCCAAACAAAAACTTATTCCTACTTTACTGGCTATGCTTCACTGATCTTTTAAATTATAATGCTTTATTTCGGGTCTTGTTTGCGATCTGATAGGCCTAATGTGCCATCTGTTGATGGCCAAATCCTTGTTCAAGTCTGGACCCTTTAGTAAAATTTCATTAGTCAATGAGTGATCCAAATTCAATCGTTGTCAAGGTGAGACAAATTAAATATAGCTAGAGCCTACTGGAGGATCACTTAAATTAATAATCATAAGTAGTCCTATTAAAATTAGATGGTACAATCCACATCAGTTGGGATCACATATTGCAGGGCTCAATGTGATGGCTGTCACATATATATTACAAGTTGCAACAATTTTAAGCACTTATTACAAGAGAGAACAATCTCAAAACAAATGAGTTGAAGGGTACATCATTTTTCATAATTACTAACATATCTACTGTGATTCATACATACTAAAAGTGGCGTAAGGAATAGATCAAAATGAAAGTTGTTCAAGATGCTCTAATTTTTTTTTTTTTTTTAATTTATGAACGTTTAAGATGCTCTAATACCATGTAAAGGAAGCTGTGACAGCATGTTTAACAAATTTGGGGAGATATTGAAAATATTGTTGATGCGGAAGTGTAAAGAGTAATATAAGAACAAAACGAGGGCTGTGTAGTTTGATCTACCAACCTACATTTACAGAAAAATCAGAGCATCTTTAATATGGTATCAAAGTATATATTTAACATGATATCATTGCATTTTTAATTTAGCATCAAAGTAGCTTTAACAAAGATAATGGCTCCAATATATCAACACAAATCATCATATCAACAATTATGGAAAAAAAATGTGAAAATTTTGTATTTCCAATACTACTCAACTTTGAAATGCTGTTAATATTGTTTAACACCAATGTATAACATCATAAAACTTGGTTTGGGTAGAATACTCCTTCTTGGAAGGAACTGTCAGACATTTTTAGCATATTATTTTCTTTGTCCTTCTTACTAGAAATGCTAGTCAGGGTTGCAAAATTTGCCACGAAACCACTTCCGTCCATTATTTGATTTGTTAAAGAAGCCTTTTGTGGGTCAATGGCTGGTGAAATTATTAATCAATTGAAAACCAAACTTGATTTTAGAATTTTCAATGTTTCGAAGTGATGAAACAAACGCAGTCCAGATTTAAGAGTCTAGTACTATACATTAATCATTTAATTGTCATATCACAAGGACTCCATGACTAAGACTTCATTAGTGACTATGGCGTTGACAACCTAATTAGACTTATACTTGACAGTTGACACACTCTCGAATCACTCGTACCATTTTCCTTTCTTTTTTTTTTTTTTTTTTTTTTGAGTGCAAGTTTGTGACGACCTATATACTTGTTGCTTGGGTAAAGCTTTGTATTATTTGATTTTTTAAAATTCTTTGACTTATTTTTTTAAAGTCTAATAATACTTTAACCAATTATCAGTAAATAAGCTTTCAACAAATAAAAAAAAAATTAACAACGAAATGGCACCTAGCAAGAGTCTCCGCGAATCTGCATAAAAATAACGACAATTGCAATAGGGTCATTAACAATTTCAAAATTAAGTTCATTCAATTGGAATTTTTAGATGAATGCAATGAATGGAAGTGGGGTAATTTGGAATATGAAAATTTGAAGGTGGGCTCAAGTGAAAAACAGACCTTTCATTAAATTAAAATGGAGGTGAGTATGCCCCTTAGAAATGCCGATCGAGCACTATCATAATATTAATTAATATGGGGTTTTTGCACGGGTTCCTTTAAGATTATTTAATGTAGTTTATGGACTCTATTTTTAAAAAAATAAGAAAAAATTGTGAACCCCATCATTGACTTGCTCATGATTGCCTCTTGAGTCTTTTTTGTGGAAGGAGTGTGATTCCTCAAAAGATGAAAACTATATCAAAACGTTAAATCAAAATGACATATATGATATACGGCTCTATGTGGATATGTGGCAAGCTAATCTTTTTGTGGTTAAATTTAGAGGCTCTTTCACTCTCTGCGCACGTGTACACACTTGCAATTGTGTGATGTGAGGGACACAATCAAATCAATCTTTTAATATAAGCACCTAAAGCAAATGCTGATCAAGAATTGCTTCACGCTCACATAGAAAGTTTATGGAATGATTGGTTTGTATCAAGTGAGTTTGAATATTCACGGAAATTAAAAGGGAGGGGTTTTGGCTAAGAGAGATAATTATGATTGTGGCGTGCTTTTTATATCTCTTCTCATTATATTTAGTGCCACTTCCATTTGAAATTTGATTTATAGAAAGCAACTTTGTGCCCCCACGCACACTAAAGCTCATCATAGTGATGAGAAAAAAAATATTGCTATATATGTGCAATCTCTTATGCTCTTGACTGCCATTTTTCATCGAGCTTGAAGCCATAGTTTTAATTTGATAATATTCTTTTTGTACAATCTTCAACATAAATTATGCTACAAGTTGGTACTTTAGATAATGTTAAATAATATAATTCCTAATGATTATTCAGTTGGTATCATGTCCACTTGATTTGAGTGCTAAAATATTTTTTCGTGCAATGTAAAACTCATGATTTTACTACACTAAAAAGATTTATGTGGATTCATGGTTTTACTTTCCTCCCTTTTTTGCTGGATGATTAAGCCCACACACACATGTAACATGACTAAATTTGCAATTTGTCTTGTCAGCCACTTTCTTCAGTTTTAGTATATTGACTAAATTCACAGGAAAATTGTGTTCCTGTGCTTAGCAATATATTGCTTTTTAGAGTGACATTAAGTTCTCGAGGAACTCCACCAAAAAAAAGTTGAAACGAAAATTCAAGGTGGTGCTCAATGAGAGAAGAAATGATTATGAGTTTATGTCTACATGGTGAAAAGAGAAACACCATGTTGACCTAAGTCTTCTACGTAAAAATGGCAGTAAAATAGAGAAAGAGGGAAAAAGTCAAAGCACATTATTAACTACCAAAAGATAATTTATTTTAAACAAAATATACTTAAGCTAATACAGTAGTAATACGTACAGTTGCCAAAGAAAAATATAAATGTTTAGCCTATCAAATTTGTCGCACTTTTTTTTTTTTTTTTTAATATATGTATATGGTCTCTATTTCTATATCCAACCGTCCCCAGAATCTATCTCTGGGTTGATTTTTCAACGATAAGTGTATCCCTTCTCTCTTTTTTTTTTTTTGGCTAACCATGATTATTTATTAAAGAAAAAAACGAAGATAACATATACTTCTACTGATGTGACAAGTTCATCTTTTCAGAACAGATTAATGAATTGACTAAATATATCGAAAGTTTATACAAAGCAACTGTTATAATATCTTAAGGACAACGCTTATTAGTACATTGTGAGCTCAACAGAATAATAATGAGGACCCTAATTTACCTTGAAAAATGATTTGCAGAGCTACTCATTCTGATTATGTTCCACTCAAGCTTACAAACTGTACGTGCGCATGCTTAAACTATCAATGATAGTGCTCATTAAAGAAGAAAAAGACCCCACATATATATCAAATGGGTATATGATATCTTGATGATGACCTTTGTCATGTTTTCTTCGTTGGTGACGGTGAGAGTTTAGGGGGTTTGTTTGAATTTCACTTATTTTGCTGAAAGTATTGTAGATAAAGGTAAAAGTTAATTGAAATAATACAGTAGAGCACATGAATAGTACCAAAAAGTGAAATGGAGCCCATAAATAATAGTAAAAATAAGTTGAATGGTAAAATAATTTATAATTTTTGTTGCTTCCCAAATGCACACTAGTACATCTTGTTACAAGGCTTTGGAGTTTGTTGAGTTAAGCATTTGTGTATATCTTTAATTATGTGGCTCAAATAGTTTGGTGTTTGCCTGAAACTCTGAATACTTGGTTCTCAATGCGAGCACTAGAAGCATGCTTCTTAGTTTGGAAGGTATTTTGGCTTAAAACTTTAGAGAAATTCCAATCAAGTAGTTGATAAAATATATAAGGATACCACCTAACCAAAAGTTTTAAACTTATGAGTTTGGATTTAACTATGTTATATTAACTACTTATTTTTCTCATTATTATTCAACATGTGACTTTACTCACACATGTTTACTCAACAATAATAGATATTTTAATGCTTTTAAAATCTTTCTCTTCTTGAAAAGTCACACATATTGCGGATCGAGTAAAACCCTCACCCAAGCGATTGCTAGTTAGGAAATTTTTTGTAATCTTAGAATAAGGATTCCCATTTTCTCCATCCTTAGTCATGTTTTATCCACTTCAGTTGGAGGTGGCGTTTCTCCCTTTCTTATTGGTTCTTGATATCTTTAATAATATTATTATTCTTGTTTTTTACTTTAAAAAAAGTTATTGATTCTCATATATATATATATATATATTCTTCCATTAATACTAGGGGTGTCCACAAGTTAGTCTGAGTTGGGTGTGTGCCCAACCCAAATTGATCGGGTGGAGAAACTACAACCTAACGTCAACCGACAAGGTGCAGTGGATCAAATGGATCAAGCTCTCCAAGAGTGGCGACAAATCGGTTAGCACGGGCAACAAACGACTAACAATGAAGAGAGGCAATAAAATTCTCAAAACTGTGAAAATTCAATGGAGATTTGATGAGATCTTGCCAAAGACTTGCATGGCAAAGATCTCGCCAAATTTTGAGTTCCTCATCTATCGGATATGGTGGATCAGGTTTTGGAGAAGGGAACCTGTGTGCCACTTGACCTACCATCCATCGTTGACCGCCACAGCCACCAAATCAGATTGGGTCAAGTTTGGTCCAGTCGGATTAATTGTGTGAATCGGGTCCAGCAAATCCATGGACACCCCTAATTAACACCATTATATTATATGTCATTAATAATTGATCACCTTAGCCGTTGTGAAAATATTTGTGAAAAAAGTTATGTCTAGAAACTTTTTTTTTTTTAATGTCTAGAAACTTATTGAAGTTGTATTGGCCATAAAAGAAACAAAGTTTGAAGGAATTTTTTTTTTTTCAAAGAGGGGAATAAGTTATAAATATGACATTGAAGAAGGTCAAAGTATGCAGAAAAAGGTCTAATTAAGCTTAAAATAACTAGTTAACTACCAAATATGATGATACTATATTGACAAATACCTTTTTTATAACTTTAGGACCCTTAGTATATCACTTTCGGCTGCCTTTGTTTTTGTTACTTATGCTAAAATGTTCGCCGTCCTATGTAGCAAAAAAGGACAATTATGAGGAAAGAGGGGGAGAGGAATAAAAGAAAAAAGAAGCAAAAAAGAAAAGAAAGAAAAGAGAAGGCCCAAAGATTCTTGAAAGGTTGTTCAACGGAATTTATAGCAATCCTTGCTAACCAAAACTGAAAGAAAATTCAATTACATTTCAAATTGGATTTCAATTAGAGTTTAATTTTGTACTAGGTGTCTCATTTAAGTTTTTAAATTTTTATGCCAAGTAAGATAATTTTAATATAGAAAATGAGGAGTCTAATATAAATAACCATAAAAAACCTAATCATATATCTAGCTCTATATAAAATTAGAAGCATAGAGAGTTTGAATGATTTTACTTTTATGAGCCATTTTATTATGTAACTAAAAATAATTCAAATTCATAAGTTATTTATGTAATACTATTAATATGTACGGTCCGTTACTATGTATCATATATGATGTATGTCTGTGTGTGTTAATTGCAATTGTTTATATATAATTATTATGCATGGGATTATAAACTAGTTTATCATTTAATCCCCAAATCCCACTGAAACTCACTGATGCTATACTATTTATCATCATATTTATTGGTTTTTTTTTCATGCCCTCATGATTTCTAGAGCTTCCCCTAGAACCCAACCTATCTTAATTAACTGCAATTGTTTAAGGGGATAATTATAGAATATTTTGGGGCTAAAATAAATGTATACTCACCCTTCTCACATGAATTATGGGCTCATCCGTTTCATTATAAATTTAATTAATAAGATCTATTATTATGTAGAGAGGACAATATGCATTTGTGATAGTTCCAGATTATTTTATAATTACTTGGTTTAACGAGGGGGAAAAAAATTTCTACAATGTCAATCTTCTAGATTGTCTTTTTTGTCCATTTCAACATTCTGATTCATATTTTATGATTGTTCAAAACTTTATATCTCATGTTAAAGTTAGTCTTTTTCTTTTTTTTTTTTTTTTTTTTTTTTTCGGACTCTGAGTACGGAGGACTAGAGTTTTGGGGGTTGGTAGGTAGGCAACGGTATTAGTGCAAATGAAAGTGTATCTGAAAGTTCAAAATGTGTGTAAAACACCATTGAACGTTTAAACCCCAAATTACAAAATATCAATTCAAACTTATTATCAAACAATTAATGTGCGGAACATGAACATAAGCCAAACACAGAATTGATAAACAATCTAAGTCAAATATAATCACATCCAAAACATAAAATAAATGGCAAAGATAAAGGAAGAGAGATGCAAACACAAAGACAACACTCAATGTGTTATCGAAGAGGAAACCGAAGCTCTCAGTATAAAACCTCTCCGCCGCCCTCCAAGCAATAAATAATCCATTAGAAAACGTAGTTGGGATACATGAACAGCAATACCTTCCAAACCTAATCTACCCAGGTACCTAAGCCCTCCAAGTTTCTTGCTCCAACGAGGTTGCGCCGAACATTTTTCTTTTCTAACTTACTGGATTCCGCTATAAACCATAGCATCAACCAATAGTTATTGGTCCCTTCCACACTGCTTCCCTTAGCACCAAATGAACATTCTCATAGACATGGGTGTAATGAGAAAAGGATTTGGTCAAGAACCTCTCAAGGATGTATCAATGGAGAGGAAGAGAGTAAAGGAATTTGTAGAGTCTCTTAGTGAAGATTGGGGATGAGGCAATCTTATTTTTCTCTAGGGTTTCTCTCACAAAATTCTCACTAGAAGCTCTCTCCATTTCGTGGGTATAAAGGTCTATATATAGTGGTGTGTGTTTGGAATACAAAGAGTCAGGTTTTGCCAAATAGGGCTGGTTGGCGGCTTAGCCTCGCGGCTTGTCCAAGTCGCAAGTTCAAGTCGTGAGGTAACAGCCTGACCAGCCTGGGACTTTTGTCCTGTAGTGCAACAACTGGCGTGACCCTTCACCTTCTCACATGCTTCTCACGTGCACAGTATTTGGCGGCTTGCAAGTCGCGAGTTAGTCGCAAGTCCTAGTCGCAAGTCTTTGCTTTTTTGCATAAAGATGAGCAATTCTTTACACTCTCTTCACACACTACTCTTACATGAATCTTACCTAAATACAGGGTTACTAAGTGCTAAATTACAAGCAAATTGGCACAGAATAAAGCCAACAAAATGGTTGATAAATTTTAACCTTACAATCTTTCACTTTGGCTATTTCGTGACAAAACCCTAAAACAAACTCTAGACTTAACGTGTGAGTTGGGAACAGTTGGAAAACTCACTCACACCTAACTCTAGAATCTATGAAGCTCTTGAACCATAAACCAAAACATCTCCTGGAACACAATAACACAATAAGATCATTGTATGCAGAAAACTTGTAATGCATATGAAGCAAACACAATGGAATAAAGAAATAGACCATGGCAAGACCAAAAACAAGCAATCACTATAACCAAATGATCACAATGCTTATTCGCACTTGGAATGAACATCTAGACATTCAAATTAACAGACACAAGGTAAATCACTTGAATGACCAACACTCAACTAATGCACAGTACATGAAGTATATGCATCTAGGAATAAAATCCTACAAGGGCACAAGAGTGACAGTACTTAAAAGAAAATGCATAATATTTAGTTATAAGTACTGATATAGCAAAGCACACAGGCTACATAAAGTAAGGTACAAACCATAAAACCTACAAAGTGCATAGAAACAAACCCTAAAAGCTTACAAAAACAATATGGGTACAAAACATAAATAGAAACCTTAAAAACCTACAAAGGTACCAGGTACAAACATAAACACATAAAGTAAGCTAAAAGACCTCATATTATACAAAAACAGAAACCACAGTGTAACAAACCTATACTAACAGCAGTTATCCAAAACACAGTATCAAAGTTATAGACATAACATTATTAAAAAATGAAAGCTCCCCCTCAAACAAGAGCTCCCCCTCAAGAGCTGTCCCAAAAAATTCTCCCCCTTTTTGACCGAAATGGCCAAAGGGTCACTGCTCCTGGTTGGTGTGTATGCTGTCAAATTTAGCTGAAAGTACATTAAGCTGATCCTGCATTGCTGTCATCCTTTCAGTATGCTGATTTTGAACCTCTCTGAGTGTATCAAGCCTCTTCAGGATGATCTGAAATGCATCAGAAGGTACAGCTGATGAAGTTGAGGTTCTAATCCTCTTACTTCTGCTCCTTGGTGTGACTGATTATTCTACAGCTTCTGCTTTAGTCTCCATTGGATCCCCTTTTTCTTGGATATTCTCCTTTTCTTCATCTGGAAGACGACTTCCTTGAGAGGGTAAACTTGTTTATAGCTGATAGAGGAGGCATGAGACTGATATCTTGAGGGATTGGAACACCCTTTGCTCTGAAAATCCTCATGAGAAGACTAGGAAATATCAGCTTGGATCTTGAGGTGGTTCTAGTCTCATCCATTATTGTATCAAAGATGTGAGAGCTGATGTCAATGAAGGTTTTCTCCTTAAGTTCCATGAGAAAGATAGCTTTGGCATTTGTCAGTGTAGTCATCTTCCTTATAGGATACAGGTTGTACATCATTATGTTGGTCAGACACTTTAGGAAAATCAGTAGTATTGAGACATCTGTTTTCTTTAACCCCACCAATCCTGGTCTGGACAGTGTCTAGAGAAAGCATTCTATCCTTATAATTAGTGAATTCATAATCCTCTAAACCCTCAAGTCCTAGAACCTTATCAATGTCATGAGCATCTAAGGTAAATTCCTTTCTTTTCACCCAACAACTCAACTCCTCCTCCCTTATCACAGCATTTGCATAGAATTCTCTGATTAGAGGCTCATAAACAGGAGGTAGGTCACTCAACAATTTTTCCTAACCTCTACCCTCAAAACAACTTGGAATGAAGGTGTCTTTCAAATCCCTTAAATCAACAAATCTTTCCTGAATGATGGTCCTTTCTTTTCACCCAACAACTCAACTCCTCCTCCTTTATCACAGTATTTGAATAGAATTCTCTTATTAGAGGCTCACAAATAGGAGGTAGGTCACTCAACAATTTTTCCCAACCTCTACCCTCAAAACAACTTGGAATGAAGGTGTCCTTCAAATCCCTTAAATCAATAAATCTTTCCTGAATGATGGTTCCTTTTGAGAAAGAATCCATATATCTCTCAAAGTGTTGAATCGACCTAAGAGGTTAAGGTCCATTTTCAGTCTTTTGTCAAATTTCTTAGCAACAGCCTTCTTCTTTGTAGGAGATGCAGCCATCTGTAAACAAGCAGAAAAGGCCACAAGAACACAACACAATAGATATATACTCAACATTAGCAATAGTTAAGTAAGTGGTTGTTTGAAATCACCATTCAGACCAAGCACAGTTGATAACCACAAGATGGGTATCACAAATCAAAACAACAACAGATCAAACAAGTTTAATTTGTATAGATACAGATAGGAGTAAGCAATAAATAACTAAAAAATGACAATGTAACACACAAAAAGACAGATGGATGCATATGTCAATGAAACATGACATAATGAGTATGAAAAAAATGAAAGACCTCAATGCAGAAGCACCCATATGATATGGTGATATAAAATCAAAACAATGCTGTCCACAAACTCCAAAACTCATACATTCTGATAAGCCCCAAAACCCATAAGCCCAAAGAGTAAAATCTCTGTCAACTAACAGTGCTCAAAACAAAGACTAGCAACCTGACGGAAAAACATGACACTAAACACATTCAGCAACAAGAAAAACAACCCCAAACAATCAAACCCAACATTTTAGGCAAACCTATGTTTGAGCACAAAATTTCGCAGAACATAGTTGCAGCACGCAAATCATGAAAAACAATTCAAATCAGTAAGAATGAAGTAAGGAAAGGAAAACCCATACCTTTTTCTTGGTGTTTGATGAAGACATAATGCAAAAATGAAAGCTTTTTCAGAGAGACACGGAGAGTTTAATAAAGAGAAATGGGGAAGATAATGAACAGTCACTGATATTCGAGGAAAAACTGAAAATTTTTTTTAAAAACTATCTTTAAAACGCAAAACACGCATTTTTCACGATTGGATTAAGTTGCTAGTCAGTTGCCAGGTAAGCCGTGAAACGCTGTGAACTCAAGATTTTCAAAAAAATCTTCTAAGTGTTTTTCGTGACTGGAAGGTCTACCCGCAAGATAGTCGCGATATGAGCCGCGAAAATCTCTGTGTACCCCTCGCGACTGGACCTTCCACCCGCGAACAAGTCGCCACACTGAGCCACGAAAATTATAAAAACTCAATTTTAAAAAATTTTCTAAGTACTTTTCGCGACTGCAAACTTGACTCGCCAGTAAGCTGCAAAAAGTCTTGGAGTGAGCTCGCAACTGGAGCATGCGACTGGTTCTACCCGCAACTGAGTCGCCAAAACAAGAAAACACTGTTTTTGACATTTTTTGTAAAAACAAAATACTTTCCAAAAATAAACTAAAATACTTAAAAATATTTTTGTGTTTGATCAATAAAAATTGAGCTTGTAAAAACACATTTAAACAAATACAATCACACAAACGAATATGACATTTATTGAACATAGACTTGTGTGTTGTGTGTGGATATCAAACATGAGATAGTCCTTAGTCTAATGTGAAACATCAATGATTAATTCAATCAAGGCATACACAACTAGCACTAGATAACATGACACATCTCAATTATAGAAGTATGCATATATGACCTCCTACATAAACTTGAGTACAATTCTTTAAAACTTTTCATTTGGCTCCATTTTCAACATAACATTTGATCTTTTTGAATAAATATATCTCATTGAGAGATCGATGCCTAAAATTTTGAATATTTCAACTTGATGGGTTAACCTTTGGCTTTTTAGGCATCCAACAATTTTATTTTGGTCGCTTTCTCTTTTTCCTAGTAAAATACTAGTATGTGCGACAGATTTTTGCAGTTCAATATCTCTTTTCATTTTGAGACTTACATTTGGTGAACTCTTTGAGTAAAGCAATGAAATAAAAGTGGGAAGATATATAGGCACAAGTCTATACATGTCTCAAGATCAACAAAACCATTCACTGATCATTCATGACAAGGTTGAAGATTTATTTACAACAGTCGCATAGATTTCAAAATTTCTTCCACAATGATATGAGTGCATAAAAGACAAGCTAAACTCGTTAAATGCACAAAGCCATTAGTATAAAGGTACAAGGCAAAACATGTTTTGAGACAACACTCAACAAAGTTGATCAAACTTTTCAGATTTTTCTACTTTTTATGTGTTTTTGAATTTTTGACATAAAAGAAGAAAAGATTGATCAAAAACAATGTAGAAACATTTTAAGACGAAACAAATAAACAAGCAATAAATCAAAACAAACAGAAACATAAAGCATGCAACAAAACATATTTACAAAGCATAGGAAGAATTGATGCATGGACATGTTATGATGCTTATGCATAAGTACCTTTCGTCACCCACACGTCACGTGCGTTTGGGGTGATATCCTTGACGGATTAGGTATGAAAGTTAGGATTGTCAAACCTCTTTGTGAAGCTTTCCAAGCATGTTTTGAGACAACACTCAACAAAGTTAATCAAACTTTTTAGATTTTCTACTTTTTATGTGTTTTTGAATTTTTGACACAAAAGAAGAAAAAATTGATCAAAAACAATGTAGAAACATTTTAAGACGAAACAAATAAACAAGCAGCAAATCAAAACAAACAAAAACATAAAGCATACAACAAAACATATTCACAAAGCATAGGAAGAATTGATGCATGGACATGTTATGATGCTTATGCATAAGTACCCTTCGTCACCCACACGTCACGTGCGTTTAGGGTGATATCCTTGACGGATTGGGTATGAAAATTAGGATTGTCAAACCTATTTGTGAAGCTTTCCAAGCAATTTGTGAAGGCCCTGATCATCTTCATCATGTCCATCATTCCTGGATCACGGTTTTGACTTCTTGATTGCTCACCAACCCAAGACCTATTGTCATTTCTTCTTCCTCGTGACCGAGGAACACTTGCATTGTTTAATGCTCTCAGCTTATGATAGTTTGGTCTTGTATGTCCTTGCATTCTGCAAAAATGACAAACATGGTTCGTTCTAGGACTCCGTTGTGATCTCGGAAGTGATCTTCCTCTAGCATCAAATCTAGCTTCTGATTGATTACGGGACTTATTGAACACCCATTGATCAGCCACATTCTTCTTCTTCTCAGCCTTAACTTTCTCAAGAATAGGCTCTTCTATAACTGTCTCTTTGGCCTTCACAAACTTCTCTTCTTTGATGACCTTGGCTGACGAGCTACTCCCTTCGGTGTATCCCAACCCGGACTTGTCCGAGAAATTTTTTTGAGATGAAATGACATCTTCTAACTTCTTAGAGGAGACTCTCTCTATCTGGGCATGAGCTTGCACTATCTCTTACTCAAGAAATCTCACTTTTGTGTAAACTTCTAATAGCTCACCATTTAATGACTCAATCTCACACTTTGCTTCCTTGTATCGTGTTAGAAGACTTTTGTAATCTTCCTTAGCTCTCTTCATCTTCTTAATGGCTGCATTCGCCACCTTAGCATATTCACCAGTTTTCTCAAGAAGTGAGTTATAAGTCTCTTGCAGTCCTACTGCTTCTCCAACTTCCTCAACTTCAGACTCTTTAACTATTCCAATAGACTCCAAATCAGAATGCTCACCAAGCTCTTTCACAAGTGTATCCAAATCATCTGAGGACTCCACATGTGTAATAGTCATGAATGCGGAGTAGTTTCTTTCTCCATCACAACTCTCTTCAGAATCTGAACTTGAAGAAACTGAATCACTCAACGTTGTGACATACGCCTTGCCTTTCCCTCTTAAGAAATTGGGACACTCCTTCTTGAGATGTCCATGACCATTGCATTCATAACACATAATATCCGAAGGAGATTAAGAATCCTTCCCTTCTTTCCTCTTAAAGTCTTTTCTATCACCTTTTGAAGATGAAAACTTTCCTCTGTTGAATAGTTTTCCACTGTTCTTCATCTTCAGAAATTTGTGAAAGTTTTTCGTAAGATATGCTACTTCCTTCTCCACTCCATCTTCTTCGCAGGAATCATCCATTCTTTCGGTGATAGTTTTGAGAGCAAGCGATTTACAAGTCTTATGGGAAGGCAGTCCCAGTTCATATGTTTGGAGAGACCCAATTTGCTCTTGAATTTTGATCCCATCCAAGTCTTTACTCTCTTCTATGACTGTGACTTTTGCTCTAAAGCTTTCAGGGAAAGACCTCAAGATTTTTCTCACCACCTTAGTATCTTCAATCTTCTCACCAAGATTAAGCTTAGCAATGACAATTTTGTTGAGCTTCCCATATAACGAATTAAAAGATTCATCTTCACCCATCTTGAGCTCTTCAAATTTGGTGGTAAGCATTTGGAGTTTTATGTCCTTCACCTTCTTAGTCCCCTCATAAGTTGTCTCCAAAATCTCCCAAACTTCCTTGGCAACTGTCATGTGAGATATCCTGTGGAATTCATCTGGAGACACACCACAGAAAATAGCATTTAAAGCTTTACTATTAGCATTGGCTGCCGCAAGAGCTACCTTATCCCAAGTGAATTTAGCAGCCTCTGGCCTAGTCCATCCTACTTCAACCGCATCCCAAACGGTGTCATCAATAAAGCAAAAAAATGCCCTCATTCTGACTTTCCAGAAAGCATAATTGTTACCATAAAAAAATGGTGAAATATTTAAGGATTGAGACCTATCCATCTCAAAAAGTGTCAAGGATCACACTCATGTATTTAAACCACAGCGAGTGTACCCGCTCTGATACCAATTGAAAGTTTAAAATGCGTGTAAAACACCCTTGAACGTTTAGACCCCAAATTACAAAATATCAATTCAAACTTATTATCAAACAATTAATGTGCGGAACATGAATATAAGTCAAGCACAGAATTGATAAACAATCTAAGCCAAATATAATCACATCCACAACATAAAATAAATGGCAAAGATAAAAGAAGAGAGATGCAAACACAAGGACAACACTCGATGTGTTATCGAAGAGGAAACCGAAGCTCTCGGCGTAAAACCTCTCCGCCGCCCTCTAAGCGGTAAATAATCCATTAGAAAATGTAGTTGGGATACATAAACAGCAATAGACCCTCCAAACCTAATCTACCCAAGTACCTAAGCCCTCCAAGCTACTTGCTCCAACGAGGTTGCGTCGAACCTTTTTCTTTTCTAACTTACCGAATTTTGCTATAAACCATAATATCAACCAATAGTCATTGGTCCTTTCCAAACTGCTTCCCTTAGCACCAAATGAACCTTCTCACAGATGTGGGTGTGATGAGAAAAGGATTTGGTCAAGAACCTCTCAAGGATGTATCAATGGAGAGGAAGAGAGTAGAGGAATTTGTAGAGCCTCTTAGTGAAGATTAGGGATGAGGCAATCTTGTTTTTCTCTAGGGTTTCTCTCACAAAATTCTCTCTGGAAGCTCTCTCCATTTTGTGGGTATAAGGGTCTATATATAGTAGTGTGCGTTTGGAATACGAAGAGTCAGGTTTTGCCAAACAGGGCTAGTTGGCGGCTTGGCCTCGCGGCTTGTCCAAGTCGTGAGTTCAAGTCGCGAGGTAACGGTCTAGCCAGCTTGGGACTTTTGTCCTGTAGTGCAACAGCTGGAGTGACCCTTCACCTTCCCGCATGCTTCTTACGTGCACAGCATTTGGCGGCTTGCAAGCTGTGAGTTAGTCACGAATCTTAGCCGTGAGTCTCTGCTTCTTTGCACAAAGATGAGCAATTCTTCACACTCTCTTCACACACTACCCTTACATGAATCCCACCTAAATACAAGGTTACTAAGTGCTAAATTACAAGCAAATTGGTACGGAATAAAGCCAACAAGATAGTTGATATATTTTAACCTTACAGTATCAAAGAAGACAAAACAAAAGAATAAGAAGTAAAGAAAAGGATTTCGTGGGTCAGTGGGTGTATTTTTTTGAGATGAAGAGAAAGTGAAGTTTTGTTTTTAGTGTTTGGACTTGAGCGGGCCAGCTTGTTTTATTTGGAGTAAATAAGGTGATAAGGCCTAAAACTAAAGCTGGGCTTGGGAGAATATTTGAGCTGGGCTTGGGAGAATATTTGAGAATTGGGTATGGAAGGGCCAGCTGGCCAATATTGGGGGAGCCCAATTTTTTTTTCTACTTACTCTAATGGAATTTTTTTTTTCCAAGGGCCCCCCCAAGCCACTACGTGGCTCCACCCCTGTGTTTAAAGGAACATTTTCTTAAAGCTTAGCATTAGCTTAATTCCTTATATTTCTTGCTTCTCCTTCTTCTTCTTCTTTTTTTTTTTTTTTTTTTTTTAAGAGAAATGAGGGTATCCAGAGTTTTTAGAGAATTTAACTATTTTCTCGAGTGTGTTGTCCTACACAGTCAAAGTTTTAATAGTGAAGAATCTCTTGTGGATTACTCAAAGATGCTAATTAAAGGTTTCGAACTCAAAAATTCATGGATATTATGAGGTTTTAGAAACCAAGTTTTTTTTTTTTTTTTTTTAATTATTCTTGTGAATATTAAGTGATATTTTAATATAAGAAAATATTATATGTGTGTGTATATATATACTGTTATATCTGTTAGAATTTTTTTAAGACATAAATAAGTTTATTTGTGATTTCTTTAATGTAAAAATTCTACTTAGGATTCATATTGAAGGGATTTTTAGTGGTTAGACAAACAGTAAAGCTCATTTGAATTTTGATATTTGGGTTAATATATACTCATAAATGATCAAATTGTAGAAAAAAAAATTAAAACTATATTGTGAACATACATGCACCTAAAACTTCATAATTTAACTAGAAAGCAATATTAAATTTTGAAGTTTATCATGCAAATATTCTTAAATTTTATTATTTGTACACAAATTTTCATGAAAAAGAAGAAAGTATTATATTAAGAAGTACTTGAGCTTCTTTTATCATTTTTTAAATCTGTTTTTGAAAGGTAATAATAAAGTTCTGTGTGTGTGTGTGTGTTTTTATTTTTTTTGATCTTTTCGGTTACAATATTTTATTTATTTTTTCTTCATCATTTTTTCCTTTTATACATTTAGAATCTTTATAATACATTGATAAAATAGGAAAGATTTTTATTCTTTTTAATGGAAGTTTAAAATATAAAATGAAATATTATTTATCAATTATGATACAACTAAAAAGATTATATAAAGGAAATAAAAAGAAAAAATAAGTAAATCAGAAAAAGGGAAAGGGGCAAATTTTAAATTTAACTAGCTAGCAGGTTTTGAAGTTTTTCTCTTGCTCTTTACCCTATGGTTCTACTTTTGCTGAAGACACATTGAGTACGTAGTAAGAGATTCTGAAATGAAAAAGGTTTTTCTTCATACTAATTTATGGAAAAATCCTTCAAACTCTCCTTATATCATTTTATTAAATGTTAATTTTGAAAATCTAATAGTTAGATTTCATGTTTTTTATGTTCTTAACACGCATGTAAAATTTTATTCAAACCGGATATTATTTACTATTTGATCAATAAACTTATTTTTTATGCATAAATTTAAACCACAAAACTTGAAATTTAAACATTGTATAATAGTATAACTATTGATCTTTGATTTTCTTAAAATTTTGCAAGCATGCATAAAAGATATACTAAGAACATACAATCCAAAGGTTAGAATTTCAAAATTCATATTCAATAAAAAGATATAGATAAAGAATTTGAAGGGATTCTCTCCAAATTCACTATTTAAAAAAAAAAAAATTCAAACTACTCACAAAACCTTTCTGATTAAACTCTACTAACCCAACAAACAACTCTTTGATGCCACCACATCAACTCTAGAACTTAAGGACTTAATTTATATGAAACCCTTCACAAATGACATGTCCACTTCACTCCAAAACTCTAGAATCATACTGCATGCACAGGTGCAAGACCTGGAATTGTTAGTGGATTTAGTAAAGCATGGTTTCTCATCTTCTTGATCAAAGATATGTCAAAGAAAAGTCTCTCATGATATTATATAAGGCTACAGAGACTGTTTCAAAATACACTTGGAAAAGCATCTCTCGCTCGAGCTAACAAGTTGGATTATTGTTTCATGATCTTAGTGTTTCGCTCGAGCAAGCCCTCACAGATTTCTTCTTTCAGCATCTACCAACTTGCACTTCATCTTCAATACATTATTACTTTTTTTCATATTACATTGTCAATGAATATTGTAAATCTAAATCCTAACACATAATAGTTGCCTAGTGGGTGATGGGTCACACTGAAAAGGAGTCGAAATACAAAAACAAAGTCTTCAATAATAGCTCCATAATTGAAAGGGAATTGAAGTTCAATCATAGCCATCTTTGTGTATGTGATAGCCGACTTATCAAGAAAGTTATTCCCATATGATAGATGTATGGTGTACAGTGCCATTAAATTCTATCCGACATTTCAACCTCAATATATTATCCTTACAACCTAGAAAAGAAGCTCAACGTTATCCTTAGAACCTAGAAAAGGAAGATATGCCATTTGTAATTAAGAAGTGCTCACTACCTCATATTTACCTTTAATCATCAAGTGAGACTTAGACAAGTAAAACTTTTAAATTCTTGGTTAACTGCATGCTGTATATAAGTACCATTCTGGGTTATACTATCAGAACACTTTTCATGTTTTAAGATGAATATGAGGGTTGATCACTTATGAGCAATCTAGAGAATCGAGCTCTACCATAAGATTGAATTAAGTTCATTCCTAGCGTAAGCTTCAGTTATTATTAGTTGAAAACCGAGCTAAACTAACTTTGCTCAATCATCACATACGCATAATGAGCCCGCCCATCAAGCAAATTTAAGAAAATCATAACGATCTGAACCTAATTAAGACAAAAATTGGAATATTGTAGTTGATAAAGTTGAGCCAGGTCAATTTAGTTGATAAGGTTGACTCAATTACAGCCTTATATATATTTTATATGGCACAAAGTTTTCTTTCAAACCATTACATGATATTAAATCACACAATTCATTAAATCGTTTAAACAATTTACATGACTACATATTAAATAGGTCATGTGAGTAAAAGTTTGGGTTGATAGTATTTTAAGTTGCAACATCATAAATTGGAGGAACAATCCATCCATTTTTACGTATCATATTGATAGATTTTTATAGTGGAGGGAAAAACTTGGTAATTATTAAGACCTATAAACACATTGTAATACAAACCAAAAATACACTTTTCTGAACATTCTTTATCTCAGTCACAATTGTGAAATGAGATAAGATGCTAGCCACAAGAGAAAATGAAAGACTAGTATTTGTCCTCCTTTTTGCCCTCTGTCGTTTATATATCCTTTCGGTTGCAAGAAAAGCTAAGGTTGACTGAGACAGAATGAGCTTCCTTTGACTAGAACGTTTCCTAGCTAGAAACCCTTTATCGAACTTATCATCTAATTGTTCTTTCTAAGAGCATCCGTAGCAGATATTCTAAAAATTATGCCATTTTACCACACTAAGAGCATTCTTATCAGCTCTCTCATAAAAAATGTCATTTTACAACACCAAAAACCTACTTTATCATTTTAACACACCATTTTACAACATGTCATTTATCAAATGTTCTATACTTCCATTCTATATATTAAAATAATATATCCAACCCATTAAATAATATTAAACAAATTTCATCACATTAAACTACAATCACAATCAACCTCCACAAACCACCAACGGTAACGACAACGGCAAATCACCACCAATGGCAAATCAACATCCACAAACAACAATCGTAATCACTGGATCTCCATAAAAATTCCAAATCCAAATCCAAAAACCTCAACAAAAAAGAAAAGAAAAAGAAAAAGAAAATCAAAATCTTCATCAAACCATCAACCTCCACAAACCACCAACGGCAACGGCAACGGCAAATCACCACCAACGGCAAATCAACCTCCACAAACAACAATCACAATCACTGGATCTCCATAAAAATTCCAAATCCAAATCCAAAAACCTCAACAAAAAAGAAAAGAAAAAGAAAATCAAAATCAAAATCTTCAACAAACCTTGCCGGCGCACTACAGCCACAAACACTGCCGCCCATATAGCCGCCCAAAACTCAACCAACCACTGCCACAACCACGACACCACCACCGGCCCAAAATCCCAACCCAACCGATCAACCAATGACCCAAAATCCACACATCGAAACCCACTACAGCCACAAACACCGCCGCCCACTACAGCCACAAATATCGCTGGCCCAAAACTGAACCAACCACCGCCACAACCACGACACCACCACCGGCCCAAAATCCCAACCCAACCGACCAATCAATAACCCAAAACCCACACAGAGAAACCCATCCCAAATGTCACACCCACGACCCGATTAAGAGCTCTAAAGGTCGGCGGCAAAGGCTGTGGAAGTCGGGGATGAGGGCTGTGGAGGTTGACGGCGAGGTGAGGCGGCGAGAGATCTTGAGCAAGGATGAGAGAGATCTTGAGCCGGGAGGACTAAGAGGGAAGAGATAGAGAGTGACGGAGAGAGCAGAGAAAAGAAAAAAGTGAGGAGAGAGGAGAGAGAAAAGAGAATAAAAAAATATTAAACACAAATGCCATTTTTGTCCGTATGCTCTCAAATATGAGAGCATACTGTAGCACATTCCAAATTTTTGGAACATTTAACATACTTGATGAGCCTTCATTTTTGTGTTTGATGTGTCAAATGTGCCAAATTTTTAACATTTGGCACATTTGAGAGACTTGATGAGAGTGCTCTAAAGGCTTACTTTATTATTTGACCACATCATTCTACAATATCTCATTTATCAGATGTTTTATAATTTAATTCTATACATTAAAATAATATTTACTACACATTAAAATAATATTTATTACAACTCATCAACACAATCTACACATTAAAAGAAAAAAAAAATTGCCACATGCATTCCGTACCGTGGCAAATTTGCCACGGTACTGTTCAATGTTGCAAAAAAAAATAACATATCCCACATCTACTAAATGGGCTAAAATTAGGTTTGGTGTGGGATATGTGCCAAATATTAGCATTTGGCACATATCCCACGTCTAGTGTGGATGCTCTAAGTGAAAACAATATAAAGTTCAAAGAGTGAGCTATCAATCACTATCTTAATGATGATCAAGTTGTTGATCATTGCAAAAATTTGCACGGGTTACATGCAATTTTCAGCATAGAATCTTTTTTGCTCGCATAGACGTCAGGTACAAAAATAAAAAAGACAATATAAAGATCAAAGAGGAGCTATCAATCACAATCTTAATCATGATCAACCTCGCTGATCGATTCATAAATTTTGAGAACCTGCAAATTAAAATTCCCTCATAGAATCATGGGTCTTAGTCGAGTACCATCATATAAGGACAGGTCATTCTACGGTGTGCACGTGTTGTAGTTCTCATATGCACGTCATGTCAATGTGCTGCATGTAAGCTAGCCCCAAAAAATACCTTACCAAGTCGATCTAGATTTTTTTTAGGTTAAAATTTTCTTTCTGGTAAATTTTTTTTTACGTGAATTAATACTTGATGTGTGAAACAAAAACTTCTTGGTTCTCTGTCATTACTATATTTTATATTTAGAGATGGAGAAAAATTGATACTCTCCATTGAAAAGAGAATCTTATTTCTTTATATAAGTTGTGTTCCAGCATTTGATCAGACTATTTTATTCCTTACATTAATATTCTAGCTCCAAGTTTAATCCTTTTATGCTGCTTCTAACATCAATCGAGCAGTTTTTAATTTAAAATTTACATGCTTGCAATCATATTTAACTAAATTGTAGATGCAACACAAAACATAATGAAATGAGTCATCATGCAAATTACCAATGAAGGAAAGAGATTCATTTGTCTATACGTAGAAGATGCCATACCAGGTTATCGGGTCCCCGTCCCCTTCTTTAATTTCATATGGCGTCAGTTTTGAGTCATACATACGTCATGCAACTGGTTGTGCCAGTATGGTCCATTCAAACTTTAAATTTTGTTTTTTGTCATATATGTGACATGCTGATTGAAAGAATTGCATGCAGTTTAGTTGAAGGAATTTTATTAAGCTTTATGTAGGATCAAATATGGTGTTAACTTATACATATGTTTATTAATCTTTCATATTTTTATGTAATTTTCAGATTTTAAAGAGTTAGGGTTTTATTTTCTTGATTTTATGTGTTTTACAACATTCATATAGTCAAATTAGGGTCTTATTATAATATATTTTAATAGCATGTGCATAGAATTGGTTTTACTTGGTAAATAAGTATTATGACGTGAGCATAAGCTCTAAGGCAATAATTCAAGCTAATGGTGAGAATATAACTTGTGGACTCCATGAAATTTGTGATCTACTCATCAAGCTTATATCAATTTTATAATTTATATTGAAAAAGAAATTTTAAAAAATTTCACTCAAGAAATACATGAAAATAGTTAAATTTTATTCTAAGAAATATCATTATCAAGCATAATTATCATAAGAGATAATATATATATATATATATATATATTGGTACCTATAGAATATTAAACTAGACAAATCTTGCATACTCAATAGAGTTTGAAAAATGATAAGTCCTATAAAAAAATAGTCAATATATATACAACAAAATTGATAATTAATTATGTATATAT
This sequence comes from Quercus suber, assembly GCF_002906115.3. Classification (NCBI taxonomy): domain Eukaryota; kingdom Viridiplantae; phylum Streptophyta; class Magnoliopsida; order Fagales; family Fagaceae; genus Quercus; species Quercus suber. The sequence continues at coordinate 1,752,484 of NW_027069509.1, forward strand.
GTAATATATTTATGAATCATGGCTTATTCTAATATTTATATATATATAATGTATCAATACCATAACTCATCGTCCCCTAAAAAATTAAAAATTAAAAATTCCTAGTTTCACCTCACGCTCATAATAGGTATACTATTGATAATCACCTTTTTCATACTATTAGTAAGGAGATTATAAATCTTAAGAAAGAATTGTAAACTTGTATTGTTGTTTTAATCTGTAGGGTTAATTTTTATTGTTTTTTAATTTCTTTATAGTTTTTTTTTTTAATTTTCATACTTTAGGAGTTAAGGTTTTATTTCCTTAATTTTAAGTGATTTTAAGAATATCTTTTTTAGATGTAGATGATGATGAAGGGAAATTGAGATTTGAACTACAGATATAGGACATCACAAAAAATATTATTATTTCTATCAAACTTTTACTTTACCCCTTTTTAAGAGTTTTCTAAGCAAATTGAAATTCTAAATGTTATTGTATGAACTAGAATATATTTCGAATTTTTTTTGGAAAATAAATCTATTATCAATCGAATCTTAATCCATATTCTTTGTATATTTAAGAAATTTTATATTGATTTAGAGTTTGCGTCTAATTAAAACGATATCTAATCTTAATATCTTATAATTAAATCATTTGTTTTATGCCCAAGTCGTTTTTGTCCTTACCCTTTTTGTTGAAAACGAATTTTAGTACCTTATCTTTTAAATGAAGCCTTATATGGTGAGCCTTAGTCCTTGTTCAAAGCAAGTCACAAGCCATGAAAATGGCCGAAAGGATTGGCATGCAACCAAATGCTTTTCGTCGGCAAGATATCAAAGAAATCATAAAGTTTCACATACAACCAAAACAGTTGCATGTGTATTGCAAAATGAAAGAATAGCAGTGTAAGGCAAAGAGCTAGAGCTGCCAAAGATGTCTTGGTCTAGCTAGAATTAACCGCCACTTCAACCTTATTCCAAAGAATCTCAATTAAGTTAACCCGTCCTTATTGTACTCTTTTGTTTTTACTTGGCAAGTTCTTTGTACTCCCTTGAACGCATGGGCGACGCTATATTATTCTCAGGGGGTTCAAATGAACCCACAGACTTCCCCAAAAAAAAAAAAAAAAAATTTATATATAAAAAAATATTTTTTGTTAGTTTAATACTATAATTTTTTTCTTAAAAATATATCTACACACCCTGACTTAAATTTTACACGCCCTTATTATAAGTTTTTTCAACTCTAAGAATAAAAAGTAAGTATTTGTGAATTGTAAGTGTTATTATTTTTTATAAATTTATATTATGTGTGTGAGTGTGTCTAATATTGATTGTATGTATTATTTTTTGTTATAATATTAGTTGTGTGAATTATGATGTGTGTGGATGTTTGTGTGTACATTATAATATAAATATATATAATTTAAGAATAAATAGATATAGTTTGTTACATGTGTGTATATTGTTATCATGTTATAATAACTTTTTGTTATAAAGTTAGTAAAATTCAAGAAAAAAAAACGTAAAGTTAGTAATTGTCCAAGTATTTGATTGGTTAAGTAGACACTGGTGTATAATTTTATGTATGAATGAGTGTGGTTGTGTACGTCAATAATTAATACAAAGCCAATGAGTTTAGTTTAGTCATTTAGTTTAAAATATTTTTATAAAAACAATAACAAATAGATAATAAAAACTGCATAAAAATAAAAATATTAGATAACTCAATATAACAATTCAACATTTGAATACTTGTAGAAGGAAATTGTAAAACATTATGTATTTTTTTTTTTTTTGGGTCAGTATATCAATATATTCAAGTTCTTTTTTTATTAAAATTTTTTAATTGACAGGAATTTAGACCCCTTAAACAACCAGATTGCGTAGCCTAGATTAATTAGCCAAGTTGTTACTTAGTCAAATTAAGCAATTCTAGGTTAAAACAATTCAAACAATCATATCAAGAATATAAAGCAGCGGAAAATAAATAACACAAGATATGATCACCCAGGAAACCACACGGTAAAAACCTGGGGAGGATTTGACCCACCGATCCTCAAGGCTAACCTGAATTCACTATGAAAGAATTGAAGTTCATACAAAAGGACTACAAGCTCCCCGCTCGACTTCCTAATGCTACCCACCAGTAGAACTTCCTGACACGACCACGCGCAGGCTCCGAATCCACGGACTACTTCTTTCTTGAATTCCTCAATCAGCTACAAGCTCCCCGCTTGCTTTTCTTTTAAGTTCCAATGGTTGCAACAGTAATGATCTTCAAGATGTTGAAATCATCTCTACCATGAAAACCCTAAGTTTTGTGTAAAGGAAAGCTCCTCAAAGATCTCACACGAGATTCACACAAAACAGCAATGTATGAGCAACAATACAATATGGACAACCTTCAAAAACGTGGCTAGGGTTTTATTTATATACCTAGGGTAAAAACATAAAACCCTAAACGTTTAATGAAGTAGGGCTGAGTTGGAAATTCTGCAGAAAATTCAACCTGTGCGATTTTCGATCGATCGAGTCTATTCTTCGATCGATCGAGCCAGGCCGAAAGTCCCAAGTACTTCTGCAGCCACTCGATTCCAACTTTACAATATTAAACCAACTTTGAGCAAGTCTAAATAAGACTAAATACAATGTTTTGATCATGGTTTGCCAACATTACAAATTAGAGTTCTAAATACATAAAATCCTAAGACCTTAGAACCTAACATTAATGACCCTCCTAAACAAAATTCCTGGAGCCGCCACTATTTGAATGCGTAGTTTTATGGAAACTATTCATTTTTTTTGGTGTTGATCATGTTGTCTGCTACGTGTGTGTTATTTTGCTTTCAATCTGGGAATGGGAAAGTTTGTTTTCTTCTAGATGTGGTGTAGATTTGCACATAGTCAAAGTGTTCAATTTAGCATTTAATTTACAAATTTGGCAACCTTGTGCAGATGTGCATGAATGTAGGACTGGTTGAGAGAGACATAGGTTTAGTATAGGACATGCAGATTTGGATACTAGCACTCGGAAAAAAGATCAAAATAACAATAAGTGCGTTGGAAAAAAATAAAAAACCCTTTTATTTTTTTCTTAAAAATCATTTGTTTAGTTATATATTTTGCAAGATTTTGATGGTTGTTTTATTTTAAAAACTCAAAATTAATGAATATATATATATATATATATAACTTTCAATAGTCATATTATGCCATGTCTTAAATTCGTATTCTAATTTTTCAAGAATTATCATATTACTGTATTTAATATCATATCATGTCCATATTTACGTATGTATACATTGATATATTAGTATTATGTATGTGTACAAACTATGAATAGCACATAACGCTGGAAGCAAATAACCTGGGAATTCGACTTCATACCGGTAAATTTGAATTTAACCAAAGGATAAAGTTTAGCTACAAAATTAGTTGTAGCTTTAGGCTACAAACTTACTTGATATATTTTTATTGGAGGTGAATTTTAACAAATTCACCATAGGACTACGTCTTCTTTTTATATTCTCCATGCTTGCAAAATTTCAAAAAAATTAAAGATCAATAGCTATGTTATCAATAAATTTTTTAAATTGTAAGTTTTAGTTATTTAAAATTATGTACAAAATATAAGCTTATAGATCATATAATAAATGATATCTTATTGACACAAAATTTAACATGTGTATTAAGGGCGTAAAGAACGTGCAATTCAACGGTTAGATTTTCAAAATATGTTATAGTATTTATTTTATTAAGTAAGTTTATAACCTTAAGTTACAACCAATTTTGTAGCTAAATTTTGTCCTTAACGAAAAACTTGTAACTCCCGTAACAAGAATCTCAAGGAGCATATAGCTTCAGTGAATCCCAGTGGAGTGACGTATATATATCACTCTGATAGAACCCTTTGATACTTAAAATTATAATATCCTCCTTTAATTACCAATTTTCAACTATTACTTAATTAGTTTTGTGCACTATATATTTAAAATTTAAAGTATCGTACTTGATTTAACTACTTATACTGATGCATTGTCTAATATTGGAAAGACTTAAGAGATAAGAAGATTCTTTAGCACTAATTAAAACTACTAGATAAGAAAATTCCTTGACAATATAAGAATCTTTAACCGACTTTCTAGCAAAAAGAGTGGTGCACGTCAAACTTTAGTTTCAATATATTATACTAAGAACTAACAACTTCCGATAAAGCGATATATGCAATAGTTATTTTGGGTAAAATGTTGCTACTTGCTAAGACGTACATTGTTCAATTCATTAAAGCGAATAATCATTAAATTAAGTCCATGCATGCCTCAAATCAACTGATTCGACTCAAAGCTTAAAACAGAACCTGATCCCCTCCCCTCAAAGCAAGTGACTATTGTACACACACACACACACAAAAAGAAGGTTTTTATAAAAGGGAAAAGAAAAACACTATTAGTGTTAAGACTTTCTTAAAAGAAAAAAAATTCAGCCAAATAAAGTGATAACTAATTTGTCATGTCATATTAATCTTAGGTTAATAATTGTTGCATACATTCATAATCAGTCATGTCATATTAATCTTAGGTTAATACTTGTTACATACATTCATACACAATTTTGAAAATCGTGTATTCAAAACACAATTTTAATTATAATTTTGAAATTGTGAAATCGAGTCTTGAAAACACAATTTTATAATGTAACTGAAATTATGTTTTGATTTTTTCAAACTCACGATTTCAGCCGACATAACGTACACACTACACATACCAATATGTAATTAACAATGCTCTTTATTATCTAAGTCTTGACCACAAGTCCACATGGACTTGGTGCCTAAAAAGTAATGGGGTTGGATCTGTTATTCTGTTTGCCATTAACTTTTTCTTTTAACTTTTTAGTTTTTCTATATATTCACAACTTTTCAAGCAATCAACAAAAAGATGCATTCAAATTTCAAAGGCATACAGTTAAAGTCTTCAGTATCAATGACATTTTCTTATTTTGATAATCATTGAGTAATGGTAACATATTTCATAATTTTTTTCACAATTATTACTATAATTTGTTGTTATTGGATACAACACTCTCATTTAGAACCATTATTGACACGGTTCTTATTATTAATTTATTATGTACCAATCACAACAAACATACTAACAATTATGAAAAGAAATTGTGAATTTTATTATATTGCAGACTTATGAAAAGTTTTATACCTATAAGTCTATAACGATTCCCATGCAAACATTGTACACTCTATTGAAAAAACATCAATTAAATAAGCCATGCATGGCCATACCAATGAATTTATGTTGGCCCATTAAAAAGTAAGTTGGATATATAAGTAAGCGAGCAGGGCCAAACAGTTGAAAGTATTGTGTGGGCTTTGGCTTTATGGCAGTGCCTATGTGATTGTTGATTGGAAGCCTATAGTTGCCTAGGCAAGAAGTCACCAATTTATAGGATCTTTTAGCGCTCGAAATTTTCTTGCTACGATTGAAATTTGAAGCATCCATTGAGCATCACCCTTCTTTTCTTGTCTTAATGTTCAAGAATTTCGAAGCCATTTTAGAGGAAGCAAACAATGAGGTACAGGATGCCCATAAATATATGTGTCCTTTTTAGTTATACCTTGATTATGGATGTGTGACTTGATTAATCAAGTACGGAAAGCCCAAAATCATGCGGGCATATAATATATCTCCAAAGCCTCCTTTCTGACTTGGAGTACTAGATTCCATGTGACACCAAAATTAGTATCTATGGTACTCTGTGTTTCTCCGCATTTGCATCAATCAATCAGTGCAAAATAGAAAGAAAAAAAAAGTATCAATTTTGCACATTTAATTTCCAAAATCACTAACATCTCAATCAAGTTTAAAATGTGTAAATTTGCAAAATTGCTACAGTAACTATGTAAATTTATATTGATATTATCTATTTTACATATAATTTTTTATTCTTTTTTTATGTATCTTAAGGCTGAAAGAAGAAAGTAAATGATAGTTATTGTGTGTGAAAAAAGAAAAACAATTAACAAAATCAAAAAAAATTGATATTTTAATGTAATATAGTGTAAAATAAATAATCTGATGTGTGATGTTTTGATAAGTGAGTATGTAAAATAGAAAAAGTAGGTTCTTATACTAAAATAAACCGAATTTGTTACAGAAGCTAATGTGAATGCTTTATGGAGTCTCCATATCCATACTCCTCTCTGTACGATTATCCCATCTCTTTCTAACATGCTCACTTGTTTAATTACATGGGTATGTGTTGCATCCTCTATACTAAGCTTTATCCAATTTCACATCTCCATATCTTAGGTGTCGAGAGGGCATGTATGGTGTATGCTCTCGTAGACCGTAGTTGTCATAAATGTTAGGTTTTTTATTTTTTTATTTTTTTATGTTAGGTGATTCTTGATAATTTTCAATCTAACAAAAAATAGGTATCATTCTATTGTTGTGTGTCATCACAAGGATTACCTTAGTTTATAGCATGTTCGAATCCGGCCTTTTGAACCTCGAAAAAGCCTACAAAGAACGAATCCCTCAATAGCAAATCTCAAGGTAGAGTTTCAATTGTTAATATTTTTTATCCCTAATTTAGGAACTTATATAGAGTCGCTACTTTAATTAATCTAAAGAAGAGAAATTGATAAAACTTTTTAAAATTCACTTTATTAATAAGTCATCTAAATACATATATCAATTTCATAGTGATAATTGAAGGAAAAAATATATATATATATATAAAATGAAATTATATAGAAAATACTTAATTTAAGTCCCATATCACTAAATTTGGAGGGTTAAACTACAAAGTAAAAGGTATCAAGCACCTTTATCCAATCTAGGATTGGTTTCCAAAAATAAAATGACCAATACAAAATATCTTGCTCAACTATCATACAATTAAATGATAAAATCAACCAGAATGGGTTGGTCTAATAACTTCTATGACTTTGTTATATATGAGATTTTATGAAGGGACCATTCATCCTTAAAAAAAAAAAAAAAAAAAAAAGTTTTGGACAAATTGTAAAGGGTATTGGTTTAAGATATATTTTTAGAAAATTTTGATGAGAAAAAAAAAATTATTAATGACTTTTTATATTTCTCATAAAAGTTATGTCAAAAATTTTTAAAATTTTTTTGTGGGGTGTTCGAGAACCGAGGAGAATAAAAAGTGGGAAGTCCTGCACCTATTCATTTGTAAAATGCATCTGACCCGAGAAGCTGGTTTACTAGAGAAGAAGGTGGGGAAGGTGCTTAGAATTTGATGAGCGCCCGAATAGGAGAAAGAGCATTCTAGGAGAGGATCAGTGTGGTGGGAGGAAGCTTCTTGAAAGGGTATGCCTCCCATCATCGCATTGAATGCTCTGTAACAACCTTATCAGTTGCATTAATGAAAAAGTGACCCTTGAACAATGTCTTCACAGCTAGCAACCCTTTCTACCATCTTAAGCAAATCTTTGATGGGACAAGTATCCAGGTAAGAGCTTTGGGGCATACAAGTAGAGAGTTAGGATGCCAAGAAGGAGGATACATAAGGGGAAGAAGCTTTGTCGATGAGGGGGAGGAGAAAAAAGAAAAAAAGAGAGTTAGAGATAGAAAAGTGAACAACGTATTGCTTGACAAAACCAAAGTAAAACTTATATAAGAACTTTTCCTCAGAAATGACCGAGGACTACTTTTTTCTACAATTGCTTGATTTTGCCTAGGCTTGGGTTGAAGTGCAAGGCACTACTAATTTAAGTGGGCTTGGGCTTCCAATTCAAGTCCTTACATTTTTTATTAACATGACTCATAAAAAAATAATAATAATAAAACCATTTGGCTACTACGTCACTTCATAAGTATAAGTGTCTATAGGGTGTGAGGAGTAAGAGTTGAGATTCAAGTTTTCAGAAATAAACTTTACACGCACATACACTTAAATAATTTTAGAGTAAAATTTCTATCTATTAAAAAAAATTAAATTATTAAAAAAAAAACATTTGATTATTGACTTTTGACACTGGAGTCAAAAATGAAAAATCAAAATGACTCGTGGGCTGTAACGGCTGTTTAGGAAGCGTGTTAAAAAAAAAAAAAAAAATTCCCCCTTTTCTTTTCTCACAGTAATTGTTTTTGTAGGGTTTTAGAAATTAGGGTTTTGAATGGCACTGCTACAGTCTTTCCCATCCCAAATCTCCTTGCTTCAACTTCAATCCCACAGACAATTCCCAATTCCTAACCCTTCTGTCTCAGAAACCCCAATTCCACCATCAATCTCCCCACTAATTTCTTCAATATCACTCTCTGCACCAGCTAATCTTCATTACCTATCCCTTCAATCACTCCGCTGTAGCTCAAGCTCGAGCTTTTCAGTACATGATGCGTCTCCTTCCACGAAAATCTTCATAAAAGGTAACTTTTTTTTACTAAATGGCTGAAAATTTTGTTCTGGGTCTTTGGCAATATTGCTTATTTTTCACTCATTTCAGTTTTCTGATAAGTTTGTTCATAGGGCAGAGTCTTAACTTCTGTTTGGTTTCTGAGAAAATGTAGGAAATGGATGGAATGCCACGTTTTGAAGTGTTTTATTTTGTTAGTTTTTCTTGAGTTAAAAATTGGTCTTTGTACTTAATTATTTAGGTTGAAATTCAAAAATGTTATTGATTGGTGCTAAAAGATTGTACATTGCTTGGCATTTGTGAACATGTGGAGTCAGTGCAAATTTTTAGCCAATATAGACCTAGGCTGGTTTGAAAACTTTTACATGATTTATACTGGAATTTGTTGCAATGGAGCTCATAAATTTGTTAGAGATTTAGGATGGTATTGTTCATAGAAATCTATAGGTGATACTTGGTTGGCATTTCATCAGTTTTTCTTTATGTAGGATACGATATATGGCATCCATTCCATGGGTGATTGCCTTTACCATCAGGCCAAGACACCAATGAATTTCTTTTTGGTTTTGGCAGGAAAGCCCATTAAGTGTGGGAGGTTGTATTTTGGACTTTTCCCTCGTTTATTAAGTAGTATTTTCACTGACTTGGTTGATTAAAGTCATGGTTTTGGTTCATTGGAATGGTAAATAATATTGAATTATTAGTAATTGGGGAAAAAGAAGAAGCAAAATCAAGTACTTGTTTACATCTTTCTATGTTTTTTTTTTTTTTAAATTTTAATTACAATTGCTGTTGCATTTAAGGTGGTAATTTTATTCAACAAGCCATACTAAGTTGCCTTTGTAACTGTGCAGTACTGCTGTTCTTGTTTAGATAAAGTTCTCCATTAATTCTTTGCAGAGAATAATAATTTTTCTGAAGCCTTTGGAGCTAACTGATGCAGGACTACCACAATCAATGTCTGAGGGACGTTTGCAGAGGACTTTTTCACAGTTTGGTGAAGTAAGCCAAGGTGAATTTCGCAGCTTGTATATTTTGAAGTTAAGGTGTTTCTGGAAGTAACTTCCAAAAGCTTCTTATTATTAATTGAAAAAAATAAAAGGACAAGCTTCTTATTCTAGTTTACCAAATTGTCATACTGTTTATGGATCATGCACCAGTTTAAGAACAGCACACTATGCTGCATGCTTGCAGTGCTCTTGTAGCACAATTGGCTGACAACGTTGGGGACAGGGGAGGTGTTGGGTAATGGAGTGTGCAAAATCATGTTGGAGAATTGTAGAAGCCCTTTGGCCTTTACCATGATTATAACCTTTTTTTTCCTTTATTGGTAATTATGCATGCACCTATGTTTAGTTTCATTAATTTTTTTTTGGGGTGCATGCTGCTTTTATATTGTTGAATTGTGAGGACAATGTTTCTGGATTACATGTGTTTCTGTTAACGTCATCTTGCAGTGAAAATGATTACAGATACAAAATCCAGGCAGCCTTTAGGGTTTGCATATATCTGGTTTACTACAGAAGACTCTGCAGAATTGGCAGTGAAAGAGATGAATGGAAAGGTATGCATTTTTTGTAATAATCTGTTATTCTCAGTAAATTAGGAATCCAGTAAAATTGTTTTTCATAACACATGATTTGGTATGTGGATCAGTTTTTTGATGGCAGGTTTGTTTATGTAACAATTGCAAAACCTGCACCATCCAAAAGTCGGAACAGACCTTACAAGTTCTAATTTGAACAGTCTTAAAACTCTTTTGAAGTTCTTAAAATTTTCCAGTCCCAAGAGGTGGGCAAAATTAGGTGAAAGGCCGATGAATGTAATGCAAAAATAATTAACACCACCAGTTGTTGGTTTATTTGGGGGAAATGGGGGCACTAATTATGGAGTTAGGCTGTACCCATCAAAGTGAGAATTTTGCTACCAACTGAATACTGCATTTACCTTTTACATTCATAAAACTGTAATTTAAGCTTTGTTACCCTTTATACTTTCGTTTACAGATACAACATGTAACTTGTTGTGATTAGTATGTAATAAAAATTGTTAGCGATGGTGAGTGTGAATATATTGTTCGAATCTCAATTAGCCATCTTATCTATTGTCAAAATGTTGTTAAAAAAGTTGTCCTTGGTAATTCTCGGTTCAGATAGTCTGGAAGGGGAATTTCCAACTGTTACTTGGCCTCTGCTTTAAAGCAGTTGATGGTGTTCTTAGGTAAAATTACCACAATCACCAAGGTGTGATGTGTGAGGAGTAAGACTACAGGTACAAAGAGGAACGAAGCAGGTCATTCAAGTATTCACACTGCACAGTGAGGTTTAATATTTAGTTATTTACCAAGCAAATGCTAGTTTCATTGAGAATCCAAGTTTCCATTAACTTGTGTATTGCAATCATTTGACAAGATGTTAACACAAGCAACAGAACTTGTTCTATGGTAATAACAAAGGGGGAAAATCATTTCATAAGTGGGTGAAAGGAAAAAAAAAAGTGCAGATCTAGAAGTTTTTTATTCTAGGGTATCGGATTAAAGTATTGATATATTAGTTAGTACACACCCAGAGCATATTCATTCACGTGTATTTGTATGCATATGGGAAAAAAATAGAGTATTTATTAATTTATTCTGTATAATACATTAAATAGGAAGCTCAATCAAGAATTTATATTAAATTATAATTTTATCCCAATTTTGTGTCAAGTATTAGTCTAATTGCACCCTAATTTGATGTCAAGTGTCTCTATATTTTAAAGGCACTCCAATTTTGTGTCAAGTATCATTCCAATTGTATTCTAACATTTTATATATATGGATTTGATTGTGGTTATTTTTAATTGTATCCGTACATATGTAAGAGATTATAAATTAGTTTTTTAATTATAAACTTAAGTCATAACTTATAATATATTTTTTACAAAATTATCAAGTTTGATATACATAGTTACAAGATAATCTTTGAAAAAAGCTTATTATCTTCTTACACTCTAATAAATATACAAAAATTGTTTTGTGCCATCTACATGTATAAGAAAATAAATAAATAAAATACCTTGACATCTCTCATCAAAGTTAGACTCAACAATGGTAGTCTTCCATCAAGTTTATGTGATTTATAAGATTGTGACATTCAATCTCGATTTTTTTTTTTTGTTGATAATCACATTCAATCTTGATTATTCCTTCAAGTACTCTAATGAATTTAATATTTGAAGTCTCAATCAAGCATTGATAAACTATTAAAAGCTTAATTGAACAAAAAAAACATTTCTACAATTCCCTATATTATGCGTCCATAAAATAAAATTTATAAGTCATAAGTCAATGAAACAAAATTCTAATGAAACCCAATAAAGTCTTATAAGATAAAATTTACAAGTCATAAGCCAATGAAACAAAATTCTAATGATACCCAATAAAGTCTTAAGTTACTTAAAATACAAGAACAAATTATATATAAGTAGGGTCATCTTATTTTTTGGAAGAATGTATCCTGTCTCAAAAATGATCCTCTATGCACTAACTACAAAATTGTTCGAATATCTTTTGGACTTCATCCTTTTGCCCACAAATTCAAATTATGAATAAACATAGAACATAATTTATTCCATATTTTTTTTCTAATTTACTCATGTTGTGAGTGATAAAAAATAAAAGTTGAGTTAATGGTAGTGATTGATTGTGATCACTTAGGATTGTTATTATTTCAATAAATTGTGAAATAAGTTGGGTTCATAACAAAATTGGTGATATATGCATATATAAAATTTTGTGAAGGATGGATTTTTTTTTTTTTTTGAGAAAAAAAATATAATATATATTATATACACTAAAAAAAAGTAAAATAGTAAAATAAATTAACTAAAAAAGTACAAAATAGTAAAACATATTATATACACCAAGTGGTCTGTATAAAATATATTACAGCATGTGAATGGTTGAATGCACACAACCTTTTTATATTTTTCTTTCTTGATAGCATAATCTTTTGTCGACGAATCAAATTAATTTCCATGTTTTATACTCTGACTTCTGAGCACAAAAGATTATCGTACCTGTCGAAAATGAATATATTGCATATTGCACAAAAGTTCATGATCATCATGATATCACCTCAGGAAAAAAAAAATCTAGATCCTGATTTCGATGTCTCACCGACCAAGAATTAAAAAAGGAAAAGAAAATAAATAAATTAAAAAAAGGAAGAGAAATGATACGTTTACAACATTTTTACAACAAATTTTAAGTGACAAGTTATTATTGGTTATTACTATTGAGGTAAAAAAAATAATCTTAGTGTTAGTTTTAAATTTGAACCAATAACAACTAACCACCTGTGATTTGTTGTAAAAATATTATAAAATTACTGTAGACATAGTATCTTTTACAAAAAAAAGAAAGAGGAGGATATATGCATTTTACATCAAAAATCTTGAAAACTTGTAGTAATCATTCCAATTGCACTCCCATTGTTTAATTGATTGTTAAATTTAACAGTCACGGTGCAAGTCACATCATCATTAAAAAAATAAAAAGTGAATTACCCTTTTGCGCATACTCCCAATTAATTTACTAAACTACAATTACAAATTGCTCATATTGACCATGACTATCAATGTCATCTAGTTCTGATTGAGTTTTGATATGCAGGTCTGATTGAGTTTTACATCTATTGCATATCGCCAACTTTAATCAACAGCTCTAGTTTGATTTCTTTTGTGTGTAAAACCAATTTCCCACCTTGTTCATAACTCCTAGTATTATCAAATCATTCACAGTTGACATACTTGCGTGGTGTATGTCTAATTTTAGCTATTTTTAACTTCACCGTTAACTTCCCCACCGGGTGATGCATATATCCAAGTTTTGACTAAAGTATACATGTGATTCTTAAAGTTTTTGATTGTTCTCATTTTTCCCTTTACTTTTCAATTTTTTTTCATTTTGTTTGTTCCTATTTGATTTCACTTTCATATTAGTCATGTTGTCCATTTTTATTAGTAATTTGACTATTGAATACCCATCATGTTTAACTATTTCATAAAACACTAACTCTAAAATGTCTTGGAATGTAGGAAGTTCAATGTTGTAGGCAGAAAAACATAATATGGCTGTCAAATTCTTAACAGAAATGATATGGCCAACATGAAACCAGAATTAAACATAACTGATTAAAAATAAAATGAAAATTTTGAAATGTAAATGATCAAATAAAAATGACTCCACACTTAAAGAGCCAAAGTATACTTTAATTCCAAATATTGGTGCAATTTATATGATTGTAAATTTTCATAATTGGGAATACGTACCCCACAACTTATATATATAAATATATATATATATATATATATAAAGTAGCCATAATTTAATGTGAATTTGTACTCTCATTAGTTTAAGAATGAGGTTTTGCTCTCAGAAAGGTTGTGGCATATTGAGGGCGGTGTCCCCTCTCTAAATGCCGGTGGAGCTAATGATTATCTTATCTATCCTTTGTTACGAAACTCGGAGCCGGCTTTTCCATCAGGCCAATTGCTTTGTTAAGAAATACAGGGCTGGCTCTTCCACTAGGCCAATTAGGCAATTGTCTAAAGCCCCCCAAATTAGAGGGAGGCCCTAAAATTTAAAAAAAAAAAAGGGGGTAGTAGGGAAAGAAAAAAAAAATGGTTTTAGATTAATCTAAAAAAATTTGGAACGTTCTTTTGACCAAAATACAAAATTTTTGTTATACCCGTTAAACTTTGGTAGCACAAATTTTTTTTTGGTCTAAATAAAATTAATTGTTCCAAAAATAACATCACTGTCCTCTACACAAACCAAAATTGAACCAGATAAACCACAAATCCGGTCTAAGAAATTAACCACAAAACAATCAATAATCAAAACAAATAAAAAAAATCTCAAATCCCTAAAATTTTTAGGGTCTCTTTCTCATTCTTGCTCTGCTTTTTCTCTCAACTCTTGCTCTCTGCCTCTCCCATTCTTTCTCTCCACTGTTGCTGGGCCTGGCTGCCTGGCTCAAGCAGTCAAGCTTCATTTCCTCCGATCTAAATCATCTGCGATTTGAAAACTTTGAGGAGTCTCCACTGTTGCCGAGCCAACTGCCTTTTTTTTTTTTTTTTTTTTTTTTTTTTTTTTTTTTTTTTCCGCTGCTGCCGTGCAACAGTTTGAATCTGGCATTCTGCAGTTGGGTTTTGACTCTTGAGCTTGAGGTATAACTTATAATAAGGCTTGGCTTTCTACTTTAGAATTGTTAAGAGGGCTGGGCTCTGTGGATGGACGTTTTAGTGTTTCACGTTTGGGCCTTCAATATATATATATATATATTTGTTAAGCCTGAGTTTTTTTTTTTGGTTATAGGTGGTCTAATACAAATACAGTAAGAGGATTTTTTTTTTTTTTTTTGGGTGGGTCTTGGCAGACATCTTCTTGGCTGGGCTGGGCTTGTTTTTGTTATGGATGTGCTTATTTATTTATTTTCTTAATTATAATCTTGTGTTTATATATATATATATATATATTTTAGTTTTTGATAATATAATGAATAAATCTTTATTTATGTATGTTGAGATTGCTAAAAACTTATTATTATTCAGTAAAACTACAACAATACATTTTATATAAATCAGGTTCTATTTCTCATTTGTTCTATACTTGAAAGTTATTTTTTTTCTTTTAGTTTTTATAAATATATTGTTTGATTAGAAATGTCTACTAAAAAAATATGCATTTAGATATGAAAAACTTAAAAAAAATAAAATAAAATAATTGAGTCTCAAAAAGTATCAATGGATAAATTTGTTATTAGTAATAAACAAAATATAACACAAAATTTAGATGAAAATATCACAAATAAACAAGAAATTCACCAAAAAGAGTTAGAAGATAATGAAATAATACAATTGCAAGATAACAATGATGTTTAATTTTGTAATACAACAAATCTTGATAATGAATTTCAAAAGAAAATGTTAGAAGAACTTGAATATAAAAATTTAATTAGTCAATTTGCATCTCAAAAGGCAAGAAAAATAAATTTTAAATGAAATATATTATAATATAAAAATATTAAATAAATAGTAATTTAATTAATACATAAATATAAAAAATGCCCCATTTTAATTCTCACCTTAGGCCCCAAAATGTCTAGTGCCGGCTTGACGAAATTACCCTCCTCACTTACACACACACACACACACAAAGTGAATTTGCAGATTAACCAAAAAATAATTATGGATGCATATCCGTTCAATATAAACATACAATCCACGGTACACATTGATTCTTGGCAAAACTACAACCGTCTGCGCTTCGGACAATGATTTTCTCAATTTCAAGGTGAAATGGAGAGTATACATCATCTAGATTATGCCAACTCATTTAATTGCGAATAAATAAACTACAAGAATTAACTAAATAAAACTTTTTGTTTTTTTTTTTTTTTTTTTTTTTAATGAGAACTGAAGTAAACTAAACTAGAGTTTAAGGTAGTGTTTAATTTAGACCGTACATTTGATTGACCATGGAGACTAGAGAGGATAAGCACAAATACCAGTCTCCCTGTTAAACATATAAAATAAAAAAATAAAAAAAAATAAAAAAGAGGAATGTAATTCAAACACTCTTAAAAAATACTATTACTAAATGTGTTGGCTTTTTTTTAGAACTATAGTTTTTAATGATTAAACACTAAAAACTGTTATTTGGAATTACATAACAAACATGGCCTAAACATTGAATTTAGAAAACTCATTTTACTAGTATTTGGTTTTCAAACAATATTGCTCAATCCTCAATAGCACTTTTGTAAATATGTTGAAAACCATGAGACCCACTTGATTAGCTTTAAAACAAAAAAAAAAAAAAAAACTAATCATGTTTTTTCACACATTGAAACATGTTATTTGAAACATGGTACCATTACGGTTGTTTAATAAGGGAGTTCAAACAATAGTTTTCAATATTTAAACACTAACAACTTTAGCAAAAAAAAAAATACACGTTTGGTAGGAGATTTCTTTTAGGAATATTTGAGTTACGTTTCTCATTTTAGGATGTTTGAACATTGAATTTAGAGAACTATTCCTACCAGACACTTTTGTAAATATGTTAAAAACTGTTGGTCCCACCTGATTAGACCACATGAGAGAACTTTCTCTCTCTTTAAATAAAATAACAATACTTTTACTATAGTTGTTAGCTTAAAAAAAACACACACACATACCAAACAAATAATTATGTTTTTTGACAAAATATGTTATTTGAAACATGGGATCTGATGAAGTCTGAAAATTACCAATGAATTACATGTCGCTCACACGCTCAAAAAGTCACCTGCGCAGTAAGAAAGAGAAAACCTACAAAGAGCACCGGTGTGGTACCGGCCAAATACCCTTCGAATGTCAAGTTAGAATCTTTTTAAACTCCAGAGTGTTAGAGATGGTTAATTATGCGTACCTCAATTTGTGAGGGTATTGGGGCTTTTATAGTGGTCGAAGATTGACCTCTCTTCCTTGAAGCAGAAGTATTTTCCTTATAGGAGTCTCCTTTAACAATCCCAAACGTGATGAACAAGTCTTTTCCTTATGGAGAAGATCTCCATTAATACACATATCTTCTAGAATCCTCTTCGCCTTAGAATTCCATTTATACTAGGATTTTGAGATGTCCAATCATGGGCCGCAAGAGTTCCTCTAACTTGGGCTTCTTGTAGATAATTGATTCGGACACTGCATGGGTGTTTAACCCGTCGGTGTAGAACCCGTTCGTATGGGATCCGTCTAGTATAGGTGATTTTAGTAGATCCGTCATATAAGCCGTCGAGTGCATAATTTTTCCTCTTCATGATCAAACACATTTTTTGTTTTATAAATACTATAAACACATATTCTTACAACACTTTTTAAATCACAATTTTCACTTTATTTTAAACAACAATACTAGAAATCTACAACCCAACAAGAAGTAGTTCTAGTCTTTTAAAACCACAAATTATTTTACAACTTTTTTTTATTACAACCCTGATGTAAAAAATTATAAATAATTAACTGTCACTTATACATTAACCTACTTTTACATGGTCCTGGACTTATCCACCGAACGGGCCCCAAATCTCCCGTAATTGCAAGAAAGAAAAGACCGTTGACCATTAATAATCTCAGAGGGAGCTTGTGTCCAGTGGCCAGTTGCCACTGGACACGATAGGATAAAATACGTGTCCAGTTGCCACTGGCCACTGACCACCCGACACAAGCCATTTCCAATAATCTCTAAAAAAAAACTTCATTCATTTCCAACAAATCAAACACAACAGCCAGTACTTCTTGTACTTCAGACAGAGAGAGAGAGAGAGAGAGCCGCGATGCACCTGATCAATGCCGTGATCGCGACTCGGATGCTGACTCGGAACCTGGAGTCGGACTCGGCGGGGCTTGGAGGCATATCGTTCGGAACGGCGTGGTGGTTCATCTACGCCGGGATCTCTTGCTTCCTTGTCCTCTTCGCCGGAATCATGTCCGGGCTCACCCTCGGCCTCATGTCCCTCGGCCTCGTCGATTTGGAGATCCTCCAGCGTAGCGGCACCAACGCCGAAAAGAAACAAGCAGGTCCGATTCATTCCGATATTTACCAATTTCGTTTCGTTTCGGTTTTTCACTGTTATTTGAATCTTGAATTTGTGTGATTTTGTTGTAGCTGCTATACTTCCAGTGGTTCAAAAGCAACACCAGCTGCTTGTCACTTTGCTTTTGTGTAATGCGGTTTCCATGGAGGTTTGTTTTTCTTTAATTACTGGAATCAATATTTTCTGATAATTTAGTTTGAATTAGAACTGTCTCTCTCAAGTGATTAATTTGATTCAAGTGTTAAATGTGATAGCTATGTAGTGTTGTATTTGTGCACATTTGTGAAAATTAGTGGGTATTTGATTCTAATGAGGAAACTTAGAATTTTATATAAGCTAAGAGTTTGTAGCTAGAAAGCACGGCCCGGGTATGACACGAGCAATTTGTAGAAAATTATAACATGAAACGGGTACGGCACCTTAAATGAATTGTCCGTGCTTTCTATGTTTGTAGCTCTCAATTGGCTTGTGTTTCCAATAGAGATGTCCAAAGTTCAAATTCCCCCGTTGTAACTATTGAATTAAGGGCGTTGTGCCTACTTAGAAAACTACATTAGAAGAAGGTAAAAGATTTTTAAAGTGAAAAGCAAAAGGCTTTGTTGGTGTTGTGTACTTGTGCCTATTGAAGTAATTGGGTTAAAAAAACAAATGGTTGTGTTCTTTAAAGTGGCTTTGGAGTTTGGTGGATGATTTGAAACCTGAGCCCTTTGTGAATTCGGAAAAGTTGTGCAGAGAATAGTAGAATATGCCTTTAGCATGCATTTTGATTAGTTCTTTTTCAGAAAGTTTATTTGCTTATTGGCTAAAAGTTGGCAAAAGTATGGTTATATTTAGAATAACTTTTCCCAAAAAAAAGAAAGCTAATCCAAACTCACACTTAGTATTGTTATCCTTAAATTTTTGTTATATTGAGTTTGTAGTCCTTGTTAGAGTATCCTTAGTTTTAATTAACAGTTATTATTGGGTTTGGTATTTGCAATCTGCAGGCCCTTCCTATATACCTGGATAAACTTTTCAATCAGTATGTCGCAATTCTTCTCTCTGTAACTTTCGTTCTTGCTTTCGGGGAGGTATGTTGCTTTTACATGTTTCGTGATTTTGTTGGTTTAGCTTGTATTTTTGAAGCTACTACATTTGATTGATGATTATCCTGTTATCATTTCATTTGTCAGGTCATTCCACAAGCAATATGCACAAGATACGGGCTTGCTGTAGGGGCCAATTTCGTATGGCTTGTGAGATTTTTAATGATAATTTGCTATCCAATAGCTTATCCCATTGGAAAGGTAAAATCTAAAACAAATTTTTGAATGTTTTGTGAATAAGAGATTTACATAGTTCTTGTTGCACACTTGAGGTGGTTTCCCAAGAAAGTTTCCATTCCTTATTTTTATTATTCTTTCCTCTACACCTTGAAAAAATTGTTCTCAGAAACCTCTCTTGTAGGCATTGTCTTCTTATTTCTCCTGTATCTTTCTTATATGTAAAATTGAGTTGCGGAATGAAGCTTTAGTATTGTTTTTTTAGCTTCATTTGTATATACATCCTAAAATAGAGTATTAGTGGAGAATATATATATAAGATTCCATACAATATCAAAGCACTCCTTTACTGATATTATGGCTAAACTCATCTTCTCCTTTTTGTATTTCTGGTTCTATTGATATATATTTAGCCCTTAACACTAGAAATATATGTGTTCCAGATTCTGGACTGGGTTCTGGGACATAATGAAGCATTATTTAGGCGGGCGCAGCTTAAAGCCCTTGTCTCCATCCACAGCCAGGAGGTAAGGCCGTTGGAGTTATATGCATAAACTACTGCAATTATCACTTGTTAAAACTATTCAAATATTTCAAGGAGTACTAGCTTGTTATTCTTGTTATGCTTAGGCTGGCAAGGGAGGGGAGCTTACACATGATGAGACAACAATTATTAGTGGAGCCCTCGATTTAACTGAAAAGGTAAACAATGTTACTTAAGCTGGTGTGCTAGTTTATTTATTGTTTTGCTTGTCATTGAGCATTTGCAGAACTTCCTGATGGTTAAGAGTACCTTGCTTCTTATGTTGATTTGTTTTTGAATTTGCATCTGTAAATTCCCTTCTCTTGATTCAAACTGACCAACTACCTTTGAGTTTGTGACTTGGTGGAAAAGCTAAAATTTTGAGTTTCTGAAAGTGGTCACTATACTTTGATGTTTCTATATAATGCCTTATCTAAATTTAGATCCTTGATATTAGCTGGAGTTAGTATCTCAAAGTCACTCTTCATGTTGTCATTATTATTTTCAATCAGACTGCTGAGGCGGCTATGACACCTATTGAGTCGACCTTTTCCTTGGATGTCAATTCGAAGCTGGACTGGTAAGTTCTACACCTGACTAAGTTTTGATGCCATTATTATTATCATTATTTTCTTCTTCTTGATCCAACTTCCTCATCAAGATACCAAGAGTTATACTTTAAAATTTCTGTTTTCACGTTCTTCCAAGAATTAAATCCATTATTTTATAATCAATTTCCTGCTTCAAAAAATATGTGCGATTCAACATTTGTTTTTATGGGGATCTTGTTTTGCTATCTGATCAAGAATTGTTTTTAAAAAAAATTTGTGATAAATGAGTATTATTCAAACTGAAATTATTTTATGTTGGTTTAAAACTTTAGTTATGCAAAGCATATCTTAACTAAGTTTTGTATTCGTATATGCTTCTATGTCATTCCAATCAATCTGTTATGGTCTTAACATATGCGAGTGCATTTGCAATAGATTGCAAATTTCTTTTCGTAGCACAAGAATATTGGCTACAATTTGTTTCTGTTATTTTTGTTAAACTTTCCATTTATCTTGTGATAAAGCTTTGCATGGTCATCACCATTACACGAGTTTGTCTATTCTTAGTAGAAGTTCTAGAATACTAGTATTCAATCTATCCTTTGTTTATATTTGTTTTTTCTTTTCATAATTTTAATAACCCAGGGAAGCAATGGGGAAAATTCTTGCTCGGGGTCATAGTCGAGTTCCTGTCTATTCTGGGAATCCAAAGAATGTAATTGGACTTCTTCTGGTGGGTTGGACTTTAAGCTTTTGACAAACTTTTGAATTATAGTACTGGTTTAGATGTTTGCTGATTTATAACTGGTTATTTCTCTTACTTTTTTCTTTTCCCTTTGGGATTAGGTGAAGAGTTTACTCACCGTACGACCTGAAACAGAGACCCCTGTCAGTGCTGTATCAATCCGCAGAATTCCACGGTATGTTTATATACTTAAAGATGTGCTTATTCTCTCTTTTTTCAGAAGTGTGGATATGAATTGTTGATGTGTGGGATGCGTCCTTAGGGTTCCAGCAGATATGCCTCTGTATGATATATTGAATGAGTTCCAAAAGGGAAGCAGTCATATGGCAGCTGTGGTGAAGTCTAAGGGAACAGGCAAGACTCTTCTTCCAACAATTGATGGAGAAAAATCTGAAGAGAACAAAGTTTGTGGCGAGGACTCTCAACTGACTACTCCTTTGTTAAAGCAGGATGAAAAGTCGGACAGTGTTGTTGTTGAGATTGACAGGGCTTCAATGCCTACCAATATGAGGAGGCCACCATCTTTTAGGCGTAATGACACTGCAACTAATGGCATACCTCATTTGTCAGAGGATATTGAAGATGGTGAAGTTATTGGTATCATCACTCTGGAAGATGTGTTTGAAGAACTTCTGCAGGTAAAGTGCAACCCCTTGTTTATATATTCCTTTCAGTTTGCATGTCTTTCCAGTTGCCAGTAGATTAATGGTGACGATTTTGTCAATTTATGCAGGAGGAAATTGTGGATGAGACAGATGAATATGTTGATGTGCATAAAAGGTAGGATTAATCATAAAGATTCAATAGCAGTAATGTACGGTTTGAAGCCAAAAAAAGAAAAAAGAAAAAAAAAAAGCAGTAATGTACGGTATTGCCAAAATGAAAAATAAAATGACAATGGATCTTGTTATGAATTCTTTTTTGCAGAATCCGTGTGGCTGCAGCTGCAGCTGCTTCATCAGTGGCACGAGCTCCATCAGTTCGGAGGTTAACAGGCCATAAGGGAGCAGTAAGAGAACCTTTTTCATTATCAATTTTGATATATTTTCAATTATTTCTTTCATATCTATTAGCTTAGTAAAATATATTTAAGCTTTGCCCAATGTGAAGAAGAAGACATAAATTAAGCAACATTTAAGTGCTGAGAGACTTGAGACGCAGGTTTCTATGAGAATAATTGAATATTATAAGGAGAATAAAAACCTCCAACAACACATGTTTTGAGCACAAGCAATTGAAAAAAAAAATTTATTTTATTTTATTTTATTTTATGATTTTATGATTTTATGCATCCAGCTTCAGTGTATTTTTGTAGACCGTTGGCTAGGGAGAGAACTAATTATCTGGGTCTCTGATCTTTGTCCATAATGGTTTTAGGACAGAGGGCCCTGGATTTTTAGGTACTGTTACTGTGAAATAAATTTTTTTTGCCCTTATTATTGATATATTGGAATTGGAATCAACAACTAATCAAATATAATACAAATTGATGAACCTTTTAACGGGAAAAAAAGGAATTAATGTCTTTATAATTGGATGGCAGGTTGATAACCCTCTTATACCTTATAATGAAGGGCATTAATTTGTGATGTACCTGTCACAAAAGATGTTAATGGCTAATTAAACGGAAACTTAGATTAAGTAGACTTATTCTCTTCACATTCATCAAATGGTGAAACAAATAGTGCACTTGGTGCAAAAAGTACGTTAACTTCATCCTCAAATATTTGTATAAAAAAAAATAGAAATATAATTTTACGGGAGTAATTTTTTTTTCCTGCACCTTTATGCTTGCAAAACATATTTTTCCACATACCCTTTGAAGCTCAATCTTATTGTTTGTTTGTTTGTTTGTTTTTTTTCCTTGTTGCTGTAATAACCCCAGGGAGGCCAAAGCAAGCAAGGGCAAACCCCAAAGAAATCTGCTGAGGATGATTTAAATTCCACAAAGTCACAAGGAGCTTCTGGCGAACCTTTTGGGAAAAAGAAATGAGTGTATTGATCTCTGTCATCGTTAGCAAGGGTGTTTATTTTCATACAGAGAACTAAAAGTTGGTGGTGGTGCTGGTTGAGGAGAGGAAGGGAGAACAATAAACTCAACCGATATTTTGTAGATGTGAAATTTTATTTAGAAGATGCCGTATGGTTCTCTGCTAAACTATCGCTACATTGGGCCTGTAAATCTGTACTTCACGCAGAATGTACGAGATATCAGGATTTTGAACCTCTTGAGCTTAGGCTCAACTTAATTTTGGGAAGAACGGTATGGGAAAAGGGTTCTTAAACTAAGAGGGTAATAAATTATGTGAACAAATAAAATAAATTACTTGCTCTCTCAATCTACTAAAAATTCTGAATTAAGGGAAGCGAAGAGACCGGTTGGGAAGAAGGAAACATGAAACTTAGGCAGGTTGGGAAGAAGGAAACCGGAAACTTATTGTCTTCTTTTTTTATTATCATTATTATTATTTGATAGTTGCAATAGGAGGGGGCATTTGAACTCGGGGAAACATCAGGAGAAGGCAACCAGATTAAATATTTTCCGCAGAAAGTGGATAATGAACATACAGTAACTTTTTATTTTTTCAACGAGTTTAGGCTAAAGTGCACTTTCTCCTCCCATTGGAATGGGTAGGCAAAAAGGTTGAGTTGGAAAACCAATGATTGAGCTTGTAAATTATTAAATAATTATAATCTTTGCCTGAACAAAAAATAATCAGAATTTTCTTTTCTCAAAAGCCCCAGAAAGAAAGAAGGGTGGGAAGGGACATCTTTTTTCTCTTCATAATTTCATCAAGAACTTATGTCCTCAGTTTGATCGAAGGTCAAAAAATAAGCGAAAAATAATAATATCAAAATAGACTATTCTGCATATGTTAATCAACAGTAAAGATCCTGTACATTTATCTCACACTACATATGCTGTCATAATTTCAGCCATATAAGTGACCTTAGCTTGTACACAATGTGTGGTCATCCGTGCTCTCTGAAACGAGGAGTTCATCTTCGTCACCACAGGACTCGAATGTAAATGGTTTACTGATTTGCTCATACAAAAAAGGTGTTGCACAAAACTAACCTCACTTACCAAGTTACAACATTCATCAATGTTGCTCATCCCAACTTAGAAGAATCACAGTGCACTTCCATATGATATAAAGCCTTGTTCTCTGCTCTCGGATGTGCCTTGAGCACCTTTGCCAAGACCTGAGCTTTGGGAGTCGCACTGAATTCCAATGACTAGCCATGATCATGTACAAAACAGTAATGGTATATGGTGGTGGTGCTGAAATTTGTGTTGATCTAAAATGCCTATGAAAGCATAGGCTTATAAAGAGGGGGGCTAAGAAGAAAGGTCAGAGACATTGTATTTGTTGGTAACAAGTGTTGGCCCCTAATTGGGTAAACATATCAGGGTCCCATTTAAACAAAGATAACAAGGTAGACCCATTAGCTTGTCTCCCTGCCAATTCAACTGGAAAAGGACCAGTTATAACTTATCCTAGTTTAATCTGAAGTTCCCATCTCTGACACTGTCTCTATAAGGCTTTATTTGTCCCAAAGTGTTCAGATGTACAGCAAAATAAACCAGTGCCGCCCGAATTCCCGGATGCGTTTGGATGTGTGCTAAGTGGGCTGTTATGAATGTGTTACATCAACAGCTAGATAACAAAAACAAAAGGGTAACACAATTAATGTGCGAGGTTTCTCATTTGCTGATACAACTTTCTAAGTCTTCAGAACTCCATAGAATATCTTTGTTGCATTGCACATGTATATATAGAGTTTTATATCTTTTTTTGGGTTGAAAATTGAACTGCACATGTACATATTTTTTGTACGTACACTCATTTTTAGTCATCTTCAAGTGAGGTGGTGAATCATCATGAGCTCTTTGGAAAGAAAAACAAAAGCCTTATCATCAATCACAGTAAACCTAGTTTCATGTGAGGGGTGGGTCTTCACTTTTTGAAGTAAACTATAACCCACACAAAGGAGATATTATTAGAGATTGGTGGCTATGGTTGTGTCCTGTGAACATGGATAACACTATACTTGTTCGATTGATAAAGCTAAGGAGACCCATATATTTTAATTCTAATCAAGTCAATTAATCGTTATATAAAGGCTTAAATAAAACCAACCCCCTCCAAATTAAAACCTCTTTTTCCCTTTCTGTCATAGAGAAAAAAAAAAAGGCTTTAAGTCAGTTCTATTCTATGCCAATTAGTTTAGATTTGAAACTTACAATTAATCAGAATTTCACCAAACATCCAAGGTTTTTTTTTTTTTTTTTTTTGACCAGAAACATCCCAGTTTATATGATGAAAATTTAATATTGCATTCATCTGTAGGCCAATTAGTAGTGTAATAATAAATAAAGCAGCTTAATAGCAAACTTGAGCGTGGATAGGCATGGAAACACGGATGGATAATAAATATATTTTTTCATGGATAAATTAAGCAATATTATTAGAATGAAAACAAATGGTATATAATAATAATGACTTCTAGATGGAAGATATCCTTAAAAAAAAACTTCTAATTCTAGAAGGAAGTAGAAACGCAAAGACATCTGGACATGCATGCACTAAACAACACACTAAAATCTAAATGCAAGGAATGGATTGTATTCATTCATGTAATAATTATGGTGAATATTTCATTTCTACTATAGAGAGAATGTACATATCTTAGTAACAAAAATACAGCAAACTAAACTAATCACATACTAGAAAAACTAAACAAAACCAAAGCTAAATGCTCCTTAATTAGAACCCATGTACGTTGCCTTGGAGTATTTGTGCCAACCAAGAAGCATAGAGATGCAAATCCTCATAATATAGAGCTTCCCCTTTTGCTGTCTCACCATTCTCTTCCACTTGGCAAATCTCTTGCCCATGTTTTCCATTAGTCTCTGATATTGCACTAAGCCATTCTAAGACAAGGTCTGAATTTATTGAGATCAAAAAATCCGATGTGGCGTAGGATATTCTACAAGTCATGAGATTGGACATTCAAGTACACACTTCGAGGACACGTCATAGCTGGGGTCCCCTTGTGCCTTCATGTGCATGGATGCCACGTGATCTTTCCCTATCTGAACTCAACTTAAATCATGCCGGCCATTGACAATTGTCGACCTTTGTTAAATGTTAAGGCAGTTTCAAAGTACATCACCTGAATCTTATCTTCAAGGGTGACATACCCCACAATTCATTATCCTTTTCTCGATCACGTTGTCTTTTTCCTTTAAGCCATGACAAATTAAAAGGTGCCTTTCTGAGACCTTATTAGGAGTACTGTGTTGAAAGCTAGCTTGCGTGCCTCACACCCTCCGACCCCCCTCAGCGTCAAGTCTCACACACACATTTACAATGAAAGAGACGCTTTGGAGATAAAAGTAGAATAAGAAGAAGAAGGGAATTATTTAATTTGTACATTAATGGGATGATTGCATGCATGAGTTACATATATATTTTATATATACTCTACATGTATGCATGATGCAACTATAACCTCATCAATAAACTTTTTTTTTTTTTTGCTGAAATTGTCGACCTTTGTTAAATGTTAAGGCAGTTTCAAAGTACATCACCTGAATCTTATCTTCAAGGGTGACATACCCCACAATTCATTATCCTTTTCTCGATCACGTTGTCTTTTTCCTTTAAGCCATGACAAATTAAAAGGTGCCTTTCTGAGACCTTATTTGGAGTACTGTGTTGAAAGCTAGCTTGCGTGCCTCACACCCTCCGACCCCCCTCAGCGTCAAGTCTCACACACACATTTACAATGAAAGAGACGCTTTGGAGATAAAAGTAGAATAAGAAGAAGAAGGGAATTATTTAATTTGTACATCAATGGGATGATTGCATGCATGAGTTACATATATATTTTATATATACTCTACATGTATGCATGATGCAACTATAAGCTCATCAATAAACTTTTTTTTTTTTTGCTGAGATAACCACATCAATTAACTGTTATAAACTTCTCATATTTACTTTATGTAATTCCAAATTCTAAGTACTAACTCATCTTATAAATAAACTTCATTTAAAAAAAAAAAAGATGTTTATTTCTTAAATACCCCCCTTAAGCTCGATTTATTTGTCATTCCAAGCATATCTCAGAGTTTTTGGGGTGTGTTGCACTTGCGTATATCTATAACCTGAGCATATGACCTTACGAACTCAACTTTTACTTTCTTTTTAAAAAAAATTTATTTAAAATAATTATATTTCATTTCAATGTTCTTAATTACTTCGATCGTGAAAATTCAGGATCTTTGTAAGAGCTAGTGTTAGGTCTTGTTTGGCAATTTCCATTCTTTATTGACAATAGATCAATATAAGAATTTCTTAGATAATTTCTTTCAACAATTTACTTTTGTGATTAAGTAAAAAGGAACTACATACAAATCTAATTATAAGCAATAACACAAATAGATGTAATAGACAAAAGCAATAAAAAGATGCTATATATATAAGAAAAAATTTACAAATAATTAAAAATTCACAAACCAAATGTGTGAATGATGAATGATTCAAATCAAGTCTTGTGTTTGACACAATCTCCTTAAAGCAGATTTCGCCCCTCACACAATCTGTGGTGCTTTGAGACTCATGGATGTTTGCTTCCTAGGGTAAAATGATCTACAATACGGAGAAGAAGCACACAAGATCCGTGCTCTATCTCCTTAAAGCAGATTTCGCCCCTCACACAATCTGTGGTGCTTTGAGACTCATGGATGTTTGCCTCCTAGGGTAAAATAATCTACAGTACGGAGAAGAAGCACACAAGATCCGTGCTCTATGAAGTAGTCTATGTCTCTTTCTCTCTCTTTGACTCAAATGAATGTACAAAAATATTTTCCCTCTGTGAGTGTTTCTCAAAAGTTATTTTTCATGAATATATACGTTACTGAATAGACATATTGTTTTAGAAATAACTGTTGTATATAGACTTACTGGCTCAAAAATAAAGTAATAAAATATATTATTATTATTATTATTTGGATAAGAAGGCCCAGTCCACACGTGCTTACAGCCCAACTCAATATCCAACCCATGAGCATATAAACTCATATTCTCTATCATTTCTTATGTGGAACTTAAAGATTCTCACCACTTCAATTTCTTATTCACTCCATACTATTTTTCTTACAGGACATACTTCTAGTTTGATTTTAATTTAGATATACTTTATCTTGTGGCTTCACATAACATTTCTCCAACAACTCCTATTAATTTTGGGATATGAGTAATGCTTTCATTCAAATACTCCAATAATCAAGATTTTCTTTGGTATGATAGGAGTATAAGAAATGACACCATCTCGCTGATAATTGTCACTTTTGATGGACAATCATACTCCCTCCACACACACTCACAATGGAAGAGACACTCAAACTTTCAAAAGAAAAAAGATTCTCACCACTTCAATTTCTTATTCACTCCATACTATTTTTCTTACAGGACATACTTCTAGTTTGATTTTAATTTAGATATACTTTATCTTGTGGCTTCACATAACATTTCTCCAACAACTCCTATTAATTTTGGGATATGAGTAATGCTTTCATTCAAATACTCCAATAATCAAGATTTTCTTTGGTATGATAGGAGTATAAGAAATGACACCATCTCGCTGATAATTGTCACTTTTGATGGACAATCATACTCCCTCCACACACACTCACAATGGAAGAGACACTCAAACTTTCAAAAGAAGATAGAATTTGAGTAATGCTTTCATTTAAAAAATTACGTTTACTTTCTCCAAGATACTAATCCATCAAAATTTAACAAGAACATCATATGAGCTCTAAATTTGCTTCACTAAATCATGACTATATAGTAATCTTATTTTATTACAAATTTTTTAGTAGAAAATGGAATTTTGTGGATGAGATATATATATATATATATATATTTATTTATTTATTTATTTATTTAATGAACGAATTTTGTGGATGATATTGATAAAGTGGAAATGAGGAGTCATGATGTTATAAATGTGACATGATAATTCATTAGGCATATATATCAATTTGTAGAAGACTACAGAAAAGCTTATAATACAAGTGACAATTATCTCAAGAGGATTGATAGGTGTATGTCGCCTTCCTGCGTGTCGTATCATGTTTAATTGCCATGTAAAAGAATGGCAAGGAGAGGCTTTCAAACCTTATCTTAAAGCAAAAGCATGAAGATAAGATCTCTAAATAGCACATAAATCTATGTGGACCTATGGGTTAATGTTCTGATATCCAGCTAATATTGGTTTCAAACTTGATGGAAAGGGACTGGGTTTTGGCCTTAGCTAGTGAGTCTGAGTCTGAGTCTTGAGTCTATAACATGGAAAGTAATTGGAGAAGAGTGCAAACAACTTGGACCATTAGAATGTTGTGCTTTAACAAGCTGAAATGTGAGAAAATTGAATTAAAAAAACCAAGCAGTGGGGGGGGTCATTTCTTTTGTTGGGTATTGTTGGGTCTTAATTTGGAAGTACAATAATGAGTGGAAGTAGTTGATCTGGGTAGTTCAAGATGTGACTAACTGAGACACACCACAATCAACATTCCCTTTAAGAAACATCGTGGAAAGAGTTGGATGTTAGAGAGAGAGAGAGAGAGAGAGAGAGAGAGGGAAACAGTTTATTAGTATTGGCAGTGAATATCATATATAGGAGCCATGGGCCATCATTTAAATATTATTTTATTCCCTGCAGTATAGTTATATTTACTTTAGGATAATTAGCAAAAAAATATTTTTACTTTAGGATATATAACATTTAACCCCCTCAAATATTTAAATATTTATATTTTTGTTAGCTACCATAGATATTTATAGACAATACCTAAACAAATTAAATTTTAACCCTTAAATATGATTTATATTTATATGTGGAGAGAGAGAGAGAGAGAGAGAGAGAGAGAGAGAGAGAGAATTTTAAGACTAAATTAACTTTTTAATTTAGTTTAGTTTAGTTAATTTATTTAATTCTATGAACAAAATTAACTATTAGTGTCTCATTTAATAACATAATGTTCCATTTGATAACCTACGTATATGTTAGAGGCTTAATAAAGAGTTAACTACATGTTCTCTCTCTACCTATAAAAGAAATATTCAGTTTTCTCATCAAATATACTATATAAAACATATAGTGCAAAGAGAATCAAGAAAAGGAAACCTATCATAAAGATATTTTTACAATAATAGGTTATAAACTCAGCATTAGTATTTTGTGTAAATATAAAAGTCTATTTATCAAATTATTAAAGAAAACTTTTACATGGCATATAAATTATTGAGTATATGACATGTAATTTGAGAAAAAATTATATACTCTTATATAATTAACTTTTACATTTTAAAAAATAAAAATAAAAATATAAGATATGAAGAATTCTCTAAATTATACCATATAAAGATAACAGTGTAATTTTTTTTTTTCCTTAAGCTTGCATAGTAGTGTACATTGGTTTATAAGTAATGGGCAAAAGTGGTGTGATTAAAACAGCCCTAACTTATTTCTTAAAAAATTATATACTCTTGTATAATTAGCTATTGTGCTCATAGCTTCATATTGGGTCCGAAGTCTATTGTTAGTATCTTGAGGCCCATTGGGCCACGAAGAGAAGACTAACATGCTTTTTAGGTTCAAACGATGTAAAGAAGAAAGCCCAAACCGTGATAAGTGGGGCCTCGCTAGCAAGTTATATTTGTATCCTCCGATATAATTATTTTGAAATGTATTATAATGTATTCTTTATTTTCTAAAATTTATTGTAGATTATTTGTTTTCGTTAAAAATTAAATAATTTTTTAAAATAATTTATATTTCTCTATTTTCAAAAATATATAATTTTATTATTTTTGAAGTTTTTTATTGATATTATTCTTTTTTGAAATGGTTCATATGCTTCTAACTATTGTTATTATTCATTATATTTTCCTAATTTATTTTGTTTAATTAAAATTTCTAAGTTTCAAATTTATTTTTCAAAATTTTCATTTTCTTAAGAAGATTAACATAATAATTAAAACTTAATGCATAATTACAATTGATATTACTAAAATAATTGATAGGCACATTCAAATACATAGCCATGTAAATTTTGTTTTGATATAAAATCAATTTTCACTTCTAAACTAACAAATGATTAACTCAAACCAAAGCTATAAGAGGGAGGGAGAGGACTTGTGATAAGGAGAAAAAAAAAATAACACCAAAATATATCAATCCAAAGTAGAGACATTAAAAAATAACACCAAAATATATCAGTCCATTTGGGTCTACCTCGGTTCATTTGGATTTACTTTGTTCCATTCAGCAAATTTCATTCCACTTCGGTCCAATTTGGTCCAATTCAATCCTTTCGTTCCATTCAATCCAATTAGGTCCACTTTAGTTGTTTCAGTCCATTTTATTACACTTTGGTCCATCTTGGTCCGTTTTAGTCCACTTCGGTCCCTTTGGAAAGGGCATTATGACGTTGTTTTGTTGTGATGGAGTTGGGATATATTAGAGTTTTCTTTGTGGGTGCAGCGTTGGTAGCTTTTCAATTGGACGGGATTTTGGTTAGATGGGTTATAGGTAATTTCTTTGTTAAATTGATGGAAATTTGTTTGACTTATAATTTAATTTAATTTATTTTTTATATATGATTGAAATTCTACTCTATTTTAATCTAAGTGTAAATGCGAGTGAAACTCCCTCCTCTAGAGGCTTGAACCCCGACCCTTACTCTTCACACCCTACAAGCACTTAAACTTATGAAGTGACCACCACACCTAAATGTTTATATTATAATAGGAGTTTATTGTGGGAAGTGGGAACAAATGTATGGGTAATGGGAGTATTAGATTGAAAGTTATATATGGGTGTTTGAGACGGTGTCGAAGTGAAGTTGTTTTAAACATTGCAATTTGCATATGAATGAATATGTTGGCTTGGGGCTGAATGAATATGTTCAATACAAGACATGGCGTAACGAGAGGAAATTGTGAAATTGTCTTCTACAAGTATATATGGTAATAGATATGTGTTCATTGTTCTTGTTCATAATGCGTATAAACCTACATGTGTACACATGTGCATAAAGTTAAAAGTTTTCATTACTTGCTTATGGGTTTTGCTTGAAATGGAAAATGTTGTACATGAGAATTCAATGAAAGTATACAAAGGAACCTGTACACATATTTGTGAACGATTTTCTAATATATAAAAAGCCAGCTAAGAATATAATAAATTTTAGATTTGTTATATTTTCTATTTATGGAAAGTTATTTAATAGAAAATGTGAAGATCATGTTTTTAACTAACCATTTTTAGTAATTTATCTAGACAATGCTTGTGTTTACAATATATAGGGAGACAATGTGAATAACAAAGTTTGTGTATTCCCTACGTTTGCTTGGTATGGAAGCATAATCATAGCATAATAGTAAGATATGCATATGAAATTGTGATGATATGAATCCTAATATTTGAAAGTTGCAAATCATAAATATTCTCACCTTTGCTAAACTCAACTTTGCAACCCATTTCTTTCATGTTGAAAAGCAAAGGAGGTTTTAACCCAAAAAAAAATAAATAGAAAAGCAAAGCAGGAAAAAAAATGGTGTTCAACATTTCTTTCATAGATCATGTAATCAGAATGTTGGGTGGTCATCTCTTCTGGAATGTATTTGTGCGCAAGGATTTTTGCATCCCTGGCTAGCAGTCATTGTTGTTGTTCTTGGTATATCACCAAGCTGATGGTGATTACTAAAATAAGTCAATAATTGTATCTTATTATATCATATAATTAGAATTTCGTTTCAAATTTATTTTTATTTTTAGTTTTAAAATTTTGGCAAAGGAATGTAGTTTACACATTTCCTTGCACTAATGAAAGCGTTTCTTTATCTTGACCTCTACTCTCTCACACAGTCTTCGCAGCTTCTTTGATTTTAGTTCTACACAACATATAGTTTGATTGCAATCTACTGTTTTCTCTTTGCTTTTGCTTTTATTATTCCTTGTACACAGTATTTATTTTGCCATGTTCAAAAAACTGTAGATCTCCCTTATCCCATATAGCACAAATGTAGAATCCATTGTCAAACATTCAATTCTGAGTTCTCAGAATCAAACAGATTGGCAAAGCTTGTACGCTCAGAGTTTACTTTATAGCACCAAGGCTGAGACTGAGCCTAAAACCATGATCTCAATTTTTTTACTAAGTCATTAAATAAAAATAAATGAATTTTTTACCAATCCATTGACCATTTACCACTGTTGTTGCTAACGTTTTGCCTCTTGCACTCCCATGGTGACAATACCTTTTTCTTATCAAACTTGTCTTAGTTTCTTTCTAAGGCTCATTTCACCAACCCAGCCATCAATCACTAGGCCAAGACATTAACAAAATAATGGTTCCAGTGTTGAAAATTGGAAATATATAAGCTTCTCTTCCAAAAATCTATTAGTCTATGAATTCAGCATTGTTCAGTAAATCCTGTTTGGGGAGTGTAATTGCTTCAGATCCAAGCCTACTTTGGTTCAGTTGATCTTGACAAAAGATTAGCAGGCCAAATCTGAACTTTAAAATGAAAGGAACCTGTTACAAGCACAAATTAGAAACAATTCCCTTTTATTTAAATTTAATATTCTTACTTCTACCATTCAATTTTACTTGGGTAAGTGAAGCCTGAGTTACATTTAGGCACACTCGGGTGCATCCAAGCAAGACATAGCTTATTGTACTTAAAAAAGATAATGCAAATGCCTGATTCACAAGCAATCATTGGTATATTAAAAATCCTTTTGTACACATTAAATAAAACCTTAATCATTCATCATCTTGGAAACACAGAAAAGGGCCGTGAGAGAAAACAAAAAATACAACCGTGAAGGCTTTGCTGTAACAAATTTTAATCGGTAATAGTCAAAAAATTGTGTGATGTAGGAGAAAGCTATAGAAAATAAGATTCAAAAATATCTTGTACTTTTTTTCCTTCTTTCTTTTTGTTAAAATTTTTTTTTCTCTTCATTGTAGTTTGAGATGTTTTTGTATGTTAGAGACTTGTTTCAATAATTAAATACTACTAGCAAACTACATGCAACCAATTTCAAGAGGGCATCAATTTCTTAGGAGAAAATGTCTTCTAAGTTATTCAAGTGAGTAAACAATGGCTCCGTGGAGAACAATTGCACCAGCTTCCTTGAAATGAGATTTGAGACTTTTTTTTTTTTTTGGAGAAACGATTTGAGACATTCATTCTTAAGGAATTGACAGAATGCATCAACGGAGCTCTTATAGTTGACAGCTATCATATGTCATCATCATTCTTCTCTGGATGATATCAATTGGGGAGGTAAGAGTAGCACCATCTGTGACAATCCAACCAAGAGTAGAGCTAGCAAAAAAACTATCCTGAAATCATGTATAAAATATATGATATGAATTATCAAAACTCACCTAAAAAAAAAAGATATTGAGTAAGGTTACAACTAATTTTGTAGCCTTAGACTACAACGAATTTTGTAACCAAACTTTGTCTTGTAACATTTAACTCCCTCAAATATTTAAATTTTTATATTTTTGTTAGCTTAACTATATTTATAGACAATACCTAAACAAATTAAATTTTAACCCTTTTTTTCTATACAAGATAGAATTTCTACTATAGTCTAATTTGAGTGTATATGTGTGTGAAGCTCCCACATGGAAACTTGAACCCCGGCCCTTACCTCCCACACCCCACAAACATTTATACTTGTGAAATGATTACCGCACCAAGGGTGTGCGGTGGTAATTTTAACCCTTTTAAAATGTATGTCAAATTTGATATATATTTATATGTGGAGAGAGAGAGAGAGAGAGAGAGAGAGAGAGAGAGAGAGAGAGAGAGAGAGAGAGAGAGAGAGTTTTAAGACTAAATTAACTTTTAATTTAGTTTAGTTTAGTGAATTTATTTAATTTTATGACTAAAATTAACTATTTATTGTCTCATTTAATAACATAATGTTCCATTTGATAACCTACGTGTTAGAGGTTTAATAAAGAGTTAACTACATGTCATAAACTATTGGTTAATTGATGAGTGGTTTTCTAAGTAACTGTTAATTTGATGGGCAAATGGAGGCTAAAAATGAACAAGAAACCAGTTCTCTCTCTACCAATAAAAGAGATATTCAGGCTCCCCATCAAATATATTGTATAAAATAGATAGTGCAAAGAGAGTCAAGAGAAAGAAACCTATCATAAAGATATTTTTACAATAATAGGTTATAAATTCAGCATAAGTATTTTGTGTAAATATGATAATCTAAAACTTTCATTCCTCTTTTCACCATGAAATTTTTTATCAAATTTGTTAAAGAAAACTTTTACGTGGCTTATAAATTATTGAGTATATGACATGTAATTTGAGAAAAATATTATATACTCTTATATAATTAACTTTGACATTTAAAAAAATAAAAATAAAAATATAAGATACGAAGAATTCTCTAAATTATACCATATAAAGATAACAATGTAATTTTTTTTCTTAAGCTTGGATAGTGTACTTATTGGTTTATAAGTAATGGGCAAAAGTGGTGTGATTAAAACAATCCTAACTAATTTCTAAACAAAATTATATACTGAAAAAATGGGAATATTTGGGGACTAACATAGTAAGGGTAGAGAATATAGTAAGTTAACACACGTTTGAAAGGTTTTAGCAAACTAGCATTTCGAGTTTTAAAAACTCAAGTTCTATATAAAACTCGAGGGTTAAAGACTTGCTTCTTACTTGATGAGTTGGACAGTATTATGCCACATAGGCCTCGAGTCTTAAAGACTCGAGTTCTACAAAGCAAAACCGAGTCTTTAAGACTCGATTTTCTTCGAAAAATATGGTTATACCACATAGATCTCGAGTCTATAAGACTCAAAATTTAATTAAAATATATTTGGATCTCGAGTCTTATAGACTCAATTTTTGCTGGGCAAAATTTTATAAAACACAAATACGCATCAGTAAGTCATTCAACACTCTCTCACCCATAACACTCAGCCTCACACTCCTCAATAACTCACTGCCTCACTTACCCATAACTCTCACGCTTCTCACACCACATTGTCTCTGCTCCTCCCTCTCAACAAATTTATATCTTAGGTAAAGGTTTTGATTTGATTGTCATTGTAGTTGGGTATTATTTGTTGTTGGGTGTGGGTTAAAGAGTTTGACTATTTATTTGGTAGATAGTAACATAATTTAGTTAAAATACCAATATTGTGAATTATAGAACTTTGTTTTGTTAGTGTAAATTTTTTTAGTATTTATTTGCATAGTTTTGTTATCAAAATTTATTCATCATTTCTAGGCACTTATCTTTATCATGATCTTACAAGGATTTTGACTTTATTCATCATTGTATTGGGTACCAAATGGGTAGTGAACTTCATGCCCTTCGAATGAATTGTAATGAAATGGGTATGTAATTCATGCCCTTTGAATGTGTAATGAAGTGGATTTTTTTTTTTTTGGTATTGGGTATGAAATGGGTATGTAAATTTTATGGGTATGTAATTAGATAAAATGTTGTAAACTTTTACAAGGATCCTGGCTTTTATTTTATTTATTTATTTATTTGTATTGGGTATGAAATGGGTAATCTTAGCATGACGGAAAAAGGATTTGGGTATGAAATGTGTAATGAAATTCATGCCCTTTGAATGAATTGGAATTTGTACTTTGTGAAGTTTGACTAGATAAAATGTTTTTTTAACTAACATAGTAACTTGACTCTAATAGATTCACAATGACTATAATTAATATAATCTTATACTATGGTGGTTTGCTTAAGAATGCCCATGCGAACAAGGGATTGCCATTTGAAGGACCAGGTATAAAATGCTGTTATACCCAAATTGATTGTAGGTTGAAGAACCTTGATGAATTAAAGATGATAGTTATGGAAGAATTGTGTGTGAATCCTGATGTGCACAACATACAAATTACTTATCGTATGCCACATGAAGTCCTGAAGCACCAAATTAATTATAAGTATATGACGATAGAAGTAGACAAACATGTAAAGATCATGTTTGACAATTTGGAGAGAATACCCAAAGTAAATGGTATTGAGTTGTACATACAGTTGGAGTCGCATGCAGAATTTGGTATTGAGGAAATCCAACAAACAACCACAAGTTTATAGGCTACAGTTTTGGATGCTCAATATGATTATTCTACACATGTAGAGGATGATGATGTTCATGATGACGATGATGATGATGATGATGAGATTGCCATTTATGGTGGAGATTTTGTCAATAGAGATGAGTATGAAGAGAGGATTGAACGAGGGGACTTTGAGAGAGACATTGATGATGATGAGACATTTGACAGAAGTGAACCTGATGCAGACAATGTTATTAGTGTCCAAAACATTACGAACACAATCTCTGCCTACGCACCTTCTACCTTGTCATTTTCTGCAAATGCCTAGGTAAATATGGTTGATCCTTCAAATATTGAGATACCATTTGTGTCTACTTGGAGAGAGGGGATAAATTTGTGCAAAGGGTTGACTCTTACCGATAAAGTTGAGGTGAAGCACGCATTAACAATTTATTCCCTCAAGGAAAACAAACATTTTATGATCAGTAGGTCGACGAAGGTCAAATTTTGTGCGAAATGTGTGGATGAATCATGCAAGTGGTATGTCGTGGCAGTCATAAAGCCCAATCTCCATAGACTGTGAATGGTCATTGTGTATGTAGGCCTTACACGAGTATACCGATTGGGTTGCAAAATGATGGTAGAATAATGAATTATAATTTTATTGCATCAAATATCCTTAAGAAGTTATGTGAGGATCACACTCTCCCAATTAAGCATCTTAGATCTATGATAGAGTTGAAATATGATGGCCATA
Source organism: Quercus suber (assembly GCF_002906115.3). NCBI lineage: Eukaryota > Viridiplantae > Streptophyta > Magnoliopsida > Fagales > Fagaceae > Quercus > Quercus suber. Next base: position 1,790,502 of record NW_027069509.1, read on the forward strand.
AGCCTTCTTACAATAAGGTATGGGATGCGAAACAAAAGGCGATTGGGTAGATATTTGGGAATTGGGAAGAGTCTTACTAACAAAAGTTGCTAATGGCATATATTGATCAGGATTCAAATACCCAAGTGTCCTATCGTAGCACACCCACTAGCGTAGATGACACCGTATTTTTGCATTATGTGTTTTGGTCTTTCGGTCCATGCATTGATGGATTCAAATATTGCAAGCCGATTATCAGTATTGATGGGACCCATTTGTATGGTAAATATCAAGGAAAGTTGTTGGTCGCAATGGCAACTGATGCTAACAATAAGGTATTCCCTCTCGCCTTTGCTGTTGTGGATTATGAGTTAAGGTCTAGCTGGAGATGGTTTTTACAATGCCTTAGAGATATGATTGGCGATGTGAGACCTGACGAAGGCATTTGCATAATTTATTACAGACATCTTGGTATCAAAAACGCCATTGCAACCTGGCCTAGAGATAGAGATGGCAGAACATGGGTATTTCATAGATATTGCCTTCGACATGTTACTAGCAACTTCAACACACATTTTCAGAACTAAACTCTAAAGTAAATGGCGTTGAAAGTGGGATATGCTACTCAAACAGTTAAATTTGATAAAATAGTGGAATCCATTAAGCAAGTGGAAATTGAGGCCATTAGGAAGAAGACGAAGTTGATGAGGAAGGATGGCAGGTGTTCAGACATATGTGTTTTCACCTGTTAAGAACATATGTCACTTATTTATGTAAATTGGCTAATCCTTTGACAAAACGCACTTTACTTGTATTTGGGTAGATCTAGGATGTGTTTAATACTTCAAGAAACTTTGTTTCAAGTTTAAATGTTAAAGCCATGCAAGTCTGTCCAAGAATCAAGTGAGAAAGTGCTGAATTTTAAAGCTCGATAGCTTCTCGACACCTCCTCGACACCTGACTATCTGTCGAGCTCTTCAGCTGATTCTTATCGCAATCTCGATAGCTTCTCGATAGCTGGTTGATCAATCAAGAAAGCTTCTGTCCCCTCGACACCTTCTCGACACCTTCTCGATAGCTATATTTGTTGAGATTCATTAAACCTTGGCACTTTCTCGACACCTCCTCGATAGCTGCTATCTGTCGAGGTTATGGGAATTCAGATTTCTGTTTTTGGCCAGGCTTATGTACTTGAGTAGGGTTTCTTTTCTCACAACCCTAGACCTATATAAGACTTATTTTAAAGGCCGTCACATAAGAGAATACAAGGAGAACATATGCAAAAGGTGACCGATACCTTATTCTCTCTGAAAGAAGTTATTGCGTCTTTGCGCCTTAGGATTTTGTAACCAAGTGCTTCTTGATTTTCATTGTTGATGAAGGGAAGAACTTTGCAGCCAACATTCTTCTTCCTCAAGTTGGTGAGTGAGTCACGTACTAGGATTCGTGCAAAGGAGTTAGTCACGTATTGGGATCCGTGCAACATCAAATGGTGGCGTTCATATATTGAAGAGTTCAGAGGTTCTGAAACTGTAGAAGGTTTTTGCTGTGAGTTTATCTACGGGGATTGTGGAGTCTAGGGACAAAGGTTTTGTACTAGATCTGAAACTTCTCTTTACTATAGTGGATTGCTTTTTGGGAAGGTTTCCCCCCAGGTTTTTTACTGTGAAACTGGTTGGTTTTATTGGTTTTCCTGGGTTATCATATCTTGTCTTATTTACTTTTTCACTGCATTCATTATTGACATGATATTGATGTTTGTTTGTTTTAACAAGTTTTATTGATAATAAATCTAATTAACAACTTGGATTTAAAACTTGTTAATTCTATCAACCGGGGTCTAAATTTCCCAACAAATGGTATTCGAGCGGATTCACTTTGATTGGTTTAATTTTCCGAGTGTGATCCTTGACCCCCGTTGCCATGGATCATGGACAATCTCTTTTGATTCCTCTTTGATGGAACTAATTATGCATACTAGAAAGTTCGTATGAAAGTGTTTTTGCAGGCTATAGGTGAACAGGTATGGCAAGCTGTTGAAGTTGGCTGGATTAAGTCAAAGGAATCACCGGTGGATTGGGATGATGCAACAATCATTGCGGCAAATTTCAACAGTAGGGCTTTGAATGCTTTGTTTTGTGGGGTGACCAATAAGGAATTCAAGAAAATATCATCCACGAAAGTTGCCAAGGAAGCATGGACCATTCTTGAGACCACCTATGAAGGTACCAGGGTGAAACCTTTGATGAGTTTTATGCTAAACTCAAGGATATTGTGAATTCTGCTTTCAATCTTGGAGAATCTATTGTAGAATCCAAAATTGTTAGGAAAATCCTTAAGTCCTTACCTAGAAGATTTCATGCCAAGATCACTGCTATTGAAGAAGCAAAGGACATTGATCAAATTCCTTTGACTGAGCTTGTAGGGAACCTTCAAACCTATGAGATGGGATTAAGCTCAATGGGAAAAGGTGGAAAGAGTAAAAACTTGGCTCTTAATGGTATAGAGGAAGAGATTGAGGACTCTGAAGATGAAGATGAAAGTGAAGATGAGGATGAGGATCTAACATTCATAACTGATGAGATTATCAAGTTTCTCCAGTTTAGGAAAAATGATAAGGGCAAACCTCCTAGGAAACCTAAATCCTCAAGGAAGGGCAAGAACGAGAAACCCCTCATCCAATGCTATGAGTGCAAAGGTTTTGGTCATATGATGATAGAGTGCCCAAACTACCTCATAAAGGAAAAGACCAAGGAGTCAAAAGATAAAGGGTTGGTTGCTACTTGGAGTGACACTGAGGATGACTCTTCTGATGAGTTTGTGGATGAATGTCGTCACGTTATAGCCTTTGCTGCCTCAACCGATAAGGTGATTGTGGAGAGTGCTAGTGATAGTGAGGATTCTTCTGATGATGAAGTACCCAAGAAGATAACCCTTCAGGAAGCCTATGATAAGCTATGCACTGAATTTATAAAATCTGAAAAGACTTCTCATCTTTGTAGAAAAGAGCTAAATGAGGTAAAAACTGAAAAAGCTGATCTGTTAGTCAAGTTAGATGAGACTACAAGGTTAGTTAAGACTACAAGATTAGTTGAGACTCTTATTGTGAAGAACACCTCATTAGAAGAGAAGGTCAAGAATCTTAAGGTTGAGCTTAGTCAAGCTAGAACTCAAATAGAGAAAATGTCTAGTGCAAAGCTTGATGAGGTATTAAGTGCTCAAAAGTCTAGTTCTGATAAAACTGGCTTAGGTTATGCTGTTTCTTCTAGCCTCCTCTTCCACGGTTTCTGGATCAAGGACTGTCTTTGTGTCACAATCTGAGAAAGGTGATAAAGGTATGAAATCCAAAACTGATCTGTCTAATTCTAAATCCTTTATTAGACCTCATATTTGTCATCATTGTGGTGCTTCTGGACACATTCGTCTTAATTGCTTTAAGTTGTATTCTCATAAGTAATTGTCCAAACGGTCACAAGTTTCCTTTCAATGACCTACACCTTTATTTGGAGAGTTATTAAAAGTTTTGAGTTTTTTAACTTAATTTCAAGAGAATTCTAATTATTTTATGTCCTTTAGTAGACATACTAGGACACGTGCCTTTTTATCTTCACGGCCAAAGACTCGTGCTGTGTGGGTGAGAAAGGAGTCTAAGACTTAATTGTCTTTTCTGTTTGTCATCTGCTTTGATTCTTTCTATCTAGTAGGACTTTCTTTGCTTGATTTCTTATTTGTTTTTGAATTCATGTTTTCATGCATCTGCATATTTCTATCATGCCTTCATGCATATGCATCTTTCTTTCATGCTTTCATGTGTTTGTCTGTTTTTGTTTGGTTGTTTAGTTTTTGTTTTGCTTTGTTTTTAAAATAAAATAAAATAAAAGGAAAAAAAATACAAAAACAGTGTGTGTTTTGTGTACTTTGGTACTTGTGTACCTTGGATGGCCATTGAAACAAAGTTTTCTAAACTTTGTATCATTTGTAACTTAGATGAGCATCTCTATGCACAACTAAGCAAGTGAGCTTTGTGACTCTTGTTTGTGATGAGTAAGATTAAGTTATCTCTTGAACTTAACACTTATATCACTCTTTTTGACGGGTAGGACTAGAAAATCCTAAGAGAAAGGCATAAATAACCATCTCACCACTGTTGCCTGCCAATCATAGTATGACACATGTATGCTTCGGCATAGCAAAAGTGCAGTGTCAAAAATATTCATATGCTTTGGCATAGCAAAAGTGTGATGTCAAATGCTTAACATCTTGGATATTTCTTTTTTCTCTTTTATATGTCCATGTATAGTGTGCTAAAATAAAAGAAAATATGCAAAGAAAATAAAAAGCAAAAAGATCAAAAATGCTTTAAATATAGTTGCAAGCGTGTATTTTAGGAGATGTGGAAGTTATAGGATGTACCTCGAAGGTGATAGTCCCCATCAAACAGTTACGATTGTGTGTGAGTTAAAGTTATTTTCTCATATCTCAGATCGTCATAACATGTATACACATATGCAATCTTACGATGTTTTTCACACACAACACGCAATATTCTTTGCTACTTTTGATATATGTGCAGGGACAATGTAATTTGGCCATCACAAGTGTTTACATGTGCTACTGTATGCTTGCTAAACTATCTTAACTTTTTTGAAATATAAAATTGGTTAGACTTGTTGAGTGTGTGCGTGTGTTTTGGGATCTATGCGTTTAACATTTTTCTTGTTGAGAGGTGTTTTTTTTTTTTTTTTTTTTTTTTTTTTTTTTTTTTTTTTTTTTTTTTTTTTTTTTTTTTTTTTTTTTTTTTTTTTTTT